>NW_027477543.1:0-66028 GCF_051020955.1 Megalopta genalis | reverse complement strand
TTCAAATCCATGCGAAACAAATGGTTTAGCTTCAAATACTTGTGATATACATGATTTAGCTACAGCTGCATGGGAAACAATCGAGTTAGCTTCAAATCCAAGCGAAACACATGATTTAGCTTCAAATCAATGCGAAGTAGAAGGATTAGCATCAAATCCATGCAACACAAATTATTTAGCTTCTTATACATGCGATGTAAGTGATATAGCTTCAAATGCAGGCGAAACAAACGAGTGATCTTCAAATCCAAGCGTAACAAATGATTTAACTTCAAATCAATGGGAAGTAGCAGATTTACCATCAAATCCATGCGAAACAAATGGTTTAGCTTCAAATACTTGTGATATACATGATTTAGCTTCAGCTGCATGGGAAACAAACGAGTTAGCTTCAAATCCAAGCGAAACACATGATTTAGCTTCAAATCAATAGCGAAGTAGAAGGATTAGCATCAAATCCATGCAACACAAATTATTTAGCTTCTTATAATTGCGATATAAGTGATAAAGCTTCAAATGCAGGCGAAACAAACGAGTGAGCTTTAAATCCAAGCGTAACACATGATTTAACTTCAAATCAATGCGAAGTAGAATATTTACCTTCGAATCCATGCGAAACAAATGGCTTAACTTCAAATACCTTTGATATACATGATTTAGCTTCAACTGCATGCGAAACAAACGAGTTAGCTTCAAATCCAAGCGAAACACATGATTTAGCTTCAAATCAATGCGAAATAGGAGGCTTAGCATCAAATCCATGCGACACAAATTATTTAGCTTCGTATACTTGCGATATAAGTGATGTAGCTTCAAATGCAGGCGAAACAAACGAGTGATCTTCAAATCCAAGCGTAACACATGATTTATCTTCAAATCAAAGGGAAGTAGAAGATTTACCTTCAAACCATGCGAAACAAATGGCTTAGCTTCAAATACCTTTGATATACATGATTTAGCTTCAACTGCATGCGAAACAAACGAGTTAGCTTCAAATCCAAGCGAAACACATGATTTGGCTTCAAATCAATGCGAAACAAATGGTTTAGCTTCAAATACTTGTGATATACATGATTTAGCTTCAACTGCATGCGAAACAAACGAGTTAGCTTCAAATCCAAGCGAAACACATGATTTAGCTTCAAATCAATGCGAAATAGAAGGCTTAGCATCAAATCCATGCGACACAAATTATTTAGCTTCGTATACTTGCGATATAAGTGATATAGCTTCAAATGCAGGCGAAACAAACGAGTGATCTTCAAATCCAAGCGTAACACATGATTTAACTTCAAATCAGTGGGAAGTAGCAGATTTACCATCAAATCCATGCGAAACAAATGGTTTAGCTTCGAATACTTGTGATATACATGATTTAGCTTCAACTGCATGCGAAACAAACGAGTTGGCTTCAAATCCAATCGAAACACATGATTTAGCTTCAAATCAATGCGAAGTAGAAGGATAAGCAACAAATCCATGCAACACAAATTATTTAGCTTCTTATACTTGCGATATAAGTGATAAAGCTTCAAATGCAGGCAATACAAACGAGAGAGCTATAAATCCAAGCGTAACACATGATTTATCTTCAAATCAATGCGAAGTAGAATATTTACCTTCAAATCCATGCGAAACAAATGGTTTAGCTTCAAATACTTGTGATATACATGATTTAGCTACAGCTGCATGGGAAACAATCGAGTTAGCTTCAAATCCAAGCGAAACACATGATTTAGCTTCAAATCAATGCGAAGTAGAAGGATTAGCATCAAATCCATGCAACACAAATTATTTAGCTTCTTATACTTGCGATATAAGTGATAAAGCTTCAAATGCAGGCAAAACAAACGAGTGAGCTTTAAATCCAAGCGTAACACATGATTTATCTTCAAATCTATGCGAAGTAGAAGATTTACCTTCAAATCCATGCCAAACAAATGGTTTAGCTTCAAATACTTGTGATATACATGATTTAGCTTCAGCTGCATGGGAAACAAACGAGTGATCTTCAAATCCAAGCGTAACAAATGATTTAACTTCAAATCAATGGGAAGTAGCAGATTTACCATCAAATCCATGCGAAACAAATGGTTTAGCTTCAAATACTTGTGATATACATGATTAGCTTCAGCTGCATGGGAAACAAACGAGTTAGCTTCAAATCCAAGCGAAACACATGATTTAGCTTCAAATCAATGCGAAATAGAAGGCTTAGCATCAAATCCATGCGACACAAATTATTTAGCTTCTTACACTTGCGATATAAGTGATAAAGCTTCTAATGAAGGTGAAACAAACGATTGAGCTTTAAATCCAAGCGTAACACATGACTTAACTTCAAATCAATGCGAAGTAGAAGATTTACCTTCAAATCCATGCGAAACAAATGGTTTAGCTTCAAATACTTGTGATATACATGATTTAGCTTCAGCTGCATATGATACAAACGAGTTAGCTTCAAATCCAAGCGAAACACATTATTTAGCTTCAAATCAATGCGAAGTAGAAGGCTTAGCATCAAATCCATGCGACACAAATTATTTAGCTTCGCATACTTGCGATATAAGTGATGAAGCTTCAAATGCAGGTGAAACAAACGAGTGGGCTTTACATCCATGCGTAACACATGATTTAACTTCAAATCAATGCGAAGTAGAAGATTTATCTTCAAATCCATGCGAAACAAATGGTTTAGCTTCAAATACTTGTGATATACATGTTTTAGCTTCAACTGCATGCGGAACAAACGAGTTATCTTCAAATCCAAGCGAAACACATGATTTAGCTTCAAATCAATGCGAAATAGAAGGCTTAGCATCAAATCCATGCGACACAAATTATTTAGCTTCGTATACTTGCGATATAAGTGATATAGCTTCAAATGCAGGTGAAACAAACGAGTGATCTTCAAATCCAAGCGTAACACATGATTTAACTTCAAATCAATGGGAAGTAGCAGATTTACCTTCAAATCCATGCGAAACAAATGGTTTAGCTTCAAATACTTGTGATATACATGATTTAGCTACAGCTGCATGGGAAACAATCAAGTTAGCTTCAATCCAAGCGAAACACATGATTTAGCTTCAAATCAATGCGAAGTAGAAGGATTAGCATCAAATCCATGCAACACAAATTATTTAGCTTCTTATACTTGCGATATAAGTGATAAAGCTTCAAATGCAGGCAAAACAAACGAGTGAGCTTTAAATCCAAGCGTAACACATGATTTATCTTCAAATCTATGCGAAGTAGAAGATTTACCTTCAAATCCATGCGAAACAAATGGTTTAGCTTCAAATACTTGTGATATACATGATTTAGCTACAGCTGCATGGGAAACAATCGAGTTAGCTTCAAATCCAGCGAAACACATGATTTAGCTTCAAATCAATGCGAAGTAGAAGGATTAGCATCAAATCCATGCAACACAAATTATTTAGCTTCTTATACTTGTGATATAAGTGATAAAGCTTCAAATGCAGGCAAAACAAACGAGTGAGCTTTAAATCCAAGCGTAACACATGATTTATCTTCAAATCTATGCGAAGTAGAAGATTTACCTTCAAATCCATGCGAAACAAATGGTTTAGCTTCAAATACTTGTGATATACATGATTTAGATTCAGCTGCATGGGAAACAAACGAGATAGCTTCAAATCCAAGTGAAACACATGATTTAGCTTCAAATCAATGCGAAATAGAAGGCTTAGCATCAAATCCATGCGACACAAATTATTTAGCTTCGTATACTTGCGATGTAAGTGATATAGCTTCAAATGCAGGCGAAACAAACGAGTGATCTTCAAATCCAAGCGTAACAAATGATTTAACTTCAAATCAATGGGAAGTAGCAGATTTACCATCAAATCCATGCGAAACAAATGGTTTAGCTTCAAATACTTGTGATATACATGATTTAGCTTCAGCTGCATGGGAAACAAACGAGTTAGCTTCAAATCCAAGCGAAACACATGATTTAGCTTCAAATCAATAGCGAACTAGAAGGATTAGCATCAAATCCATGCAACACAAATTATTTAGCTTCTTATAATTGCGATATAAGTGATAAAGCTTCAAATGCAGGCGAAACAAACGAGTGAGCTTTAAATCCAAGCGTAACACATGATTTAACTTCAAATCAATGCGAAGTAGAATATTTACCTTCGAATCCATGCGAAACAAATGGCTTAACTTCAAATACCTTTGATATACATGATTTAGCTTCAACTGCATGCGAAACAAACGAGTTAGCTTCAAATCCAAGCGAAACACATGATTTAGCTTCAAATCAATGCGAAATAGAAGGCTTAGCATCAAATCCATGCGACACAAATTATTTAGCTTCGTATACTTGCGATATAAGTGATGTAGCTTCAAATGCAGGCGAAACAAACGAGTGATCTTCAAATCCAAGCGTAACACATGATTTATCTTCAAATCAAAGGGAAGTAGAAGATTTACCTTCAAACCATGCGAAACAAATGGCTTAGCTTCAAATACCTTTGATATACATGATTTAGCTTCAACTGCATGCGAAACAAACGAGTTAGCTTCAAATCCAAGCGAAACACATGATTTGGCTTCAAATCAATGCGAAACAAATGGTTTAGCTTCAAATACTTGTGATATACATGATTTAGCTTCAACTGCATGGGAAACAAACGAGTTAGCTTCAAATCCAAGCGAAACACATGATTTAGCTTCAAATCAATGCGAAATAGAAGGCTTAGCATCAAATCCATGCGACACAAATTATTTAGCTTCGTATACTTGCGATGTAAGTGATATAGCTTCAAATGCAGGCGAAACAAACGAGTGATCTTCAAATCCAAGCGTAACACATGACTTAACTTCAAATCAATGCGAAGTAGAAGATTTACCTTCAAATCCATGCGAAACAAATGGTTTAGCTTCAAATACTTGTGATATACATGATTTAGCTTCAGCTGCATATGATACAAACGAGTTAGCTTCAAATCCAAGCGAAACACATTATTTAGCTTCAAATCAATGCGAAGTAGAAGATTTATCTTCAAATCCATGCGAAACAAATGGTTTAGCTTCAAATACTTGTGATATACATGTTTTAGCTTCAACTGCATGCGGAACAAACGAGTTATCTTCAAATCCAAGCGAAACACATGATTTAGCTTCAAATCAATGCGAAATAGAAGGCTTAGCATCAAATCCATGCGACACAAATTATTTAGCTTCGTATACTTGCGATATAAGTGATATAGCTTCAAATGCAGGTGAAACAAACGAGTGATCTTCAAATCCAAGCGTAACACATGATTTAACTTCAAATCAATGGGAAGTAGCAGATTTACCTTCAAATCCATGCGAAACAAATGGTTTAGCTTCAAATACTTGTGATATACATGATTTAGCTACAGCTGCATGGGAAACAATCGAGTTAGCTTCAAATCCAAGCGAAACACATGATTTAGCTTCAAATCAATGCGAAGTAGAAGGATTAGCATCAAATCCATGCAACACAAATTATTTAGCTTCTTATACTTGCGATATAAGTGATAAAGCTTCAAATGCAGGCAAAACAAACGAGTGAGCTTTAAATCCAAGCGTAACACATGATTTATCTTCAAATCTATGCGAAGTAGAAGATTTACCTTCAAATCCATGCGAAACAAATGGTTTAGCTTCAAATACTTGTGATATACATGATTTAGCTACAGCTGCATGGGAAACAATCGAGTTAGCTTCAAATCCAAGCGAATCACATGATTTAGCTTCAAATCAATGCGAAGTAGAAGGATTAGCATCAAATCCATGCAACACAAATTATTTAGCTTCTTATACTTGTGATATAAGTGATAAAGCTTCAAATGCAGGCAAAACAAACGAGTGAGCTTTAAATCCAAGCGTAACACATGATTTATCTTCAAATCTATGCGAAGTAGAAGATTTACCTTCAAATCCATGCGAAACAAATGGTTTAGCTTCAAATACTTGTGATATACATGATTTAGATTCAGCTGCATGGGAAACAAACGAGTTAGCTTCATATCCAAGCGAAACACATGATTTAGCTTCAAATCAATAGCGAAGTAGAAGGATTAGCATCAAATCCATGCAATACAAATTATTTAGCTTCTTATAATTGCGATATAAGTGATAAAGCTTCAAATGCAGGCGAAACAAACGAGTGAGCTTTAAATCCAAGCGTAACACATGATTTAACTTCAAATCAATGCGAAGTAGAATATTTACCTTCGAATCCATGCGAAACAAATGGCTTAACTTCAAATACCTTTGATATACATGATTTAGCTTCAACTGCATGCGAAACAAACGAGTTAGCTTCAAATCCAAGCGAAACACATGATTTAGCTTCAAATCAATGCGAAATAGAAGGCTTAGCATCAAATCCATGCGACACAAATTATTTAGCTTCGTATACTTGCGATATAAGTGATGTAGCTTCAAATGCAGGCGAAACAAACGAGTGATCTTCAAATCAAAGCGTAACACATGATTTATCTTCAAATCAAAGGGAAGTAGAAGATTTACCTTCAAACCATGCGAAACAAATGGCTTAGCTTCAAATACCTTTGATATACATGATTTAGCTTCAACTGCATGCGAAACAAACGAGTTAGCTTCAAATCCAAGCGAAACACATGATTTGGCTTCAAATCAATGCGAAACAAATGGTTTAGCTTCAAATACTTGTGATATACATGATTTAGCTTCAACTGCATGCGAAACAAACGAGTTAGCTTCAAATCCAAGCGAAACACATGATTTAGCTTCATATCAATGCGAAATAGAAGGCTTAGCATCAAATCCATGCGACACAAATTATTTAGCTTCGTATACTTGCGATATAAGTGATATAGCTTCAAATGCAGGCGAAACAAACGAGTGATCTTCAAATCCAAGCGTAACACATGATTTAACTTCAAATCAGTGGGAAGTAGCAGATTTACCATCAAATCCATGCGAAACAAATGGTTTAGCTTCAAATACTTGTGATATACATGATTTAGCTTCAACTGCATGCGAAACAAACGAGTTGGCTTCAAATCCAAGCGAAACACATGATTTAGCTTCAAATCAATGCGAAGTAGAAGGATAAGCAACAAATCCATGCAACACAAATTATTTAGCTTCTTATACTTGCGATATAAGTGATAAAGCTTCAAATGCAGGCAAAACAAACGAGTGAGCTTTAAATCCAAGCGTAACACATGATTTATCTTCAAATCTATGCGAAGTAGAAGATTTACCTTCAAATCCATGCGAAACAAATGGTTTAGCTTCAAATACTTGTGATATACATGATTTAGCTTCAGCTGCATGGGAAACAAACGAGTTAGCTTCAAATCCAAGCGAAACACATGATTTAGCTTCAAATCAATGCGAAATAGAAGGCTTAGCATCAAATCCATGCGACACAAATTATTTAGCTTCGTATACTTGCGATGTAAGTGATATAGCTTCAAATGCAGGTGAAACAAACGAGTGATCTTCAAATCCAAGCGTAACAAATGATTTAACTTCAAATCAATGGGAAGTAGCAGATTTAGCATCAAATCCATGCGAAACAAATGGTTTAGCTTCAAATACTTGTGATATACATGATTTAGTTTCAGCTGCATGGGAAACAAACGAGTTAGCTTCAAATCCAAGCGAAACACATGATTTAGCTTCAAATCAATGCGAAATAGAAGGCTTAGCATCAAATCCATGCAACACAAATTATTTAGCTTCTTACACTTGCGATATAAGTGATAAAGCTTCTAATGAAGGTGAAACAAACGATTGAGCTTTAAATCCAAGCGTAACACATGACTTAACTTCAAATCAATGCGAAGTAGAAGATTTACCTTCAAATCAATGCGAAATAGAAGGCTTAGCATCAAATCCATGCGACACAAATTATTTAGCTTCGTATACTTGCGATATAAGTGATGTAGCTTCAAATGCAGGCGAAACAAACGAGTGATCTTCAAATCCAAGCGTAACACATGATTTATCTTCAAATCAAAGGGAAGTAGAAGATTTACCTTCAAACCATGCGAAACAAATGGCTTAGCTTCAAATACCTTTGATATACATGATTTAGCTTCAACTGCATGCGAAACAAACGAGTTAGCCTCAAATCCAAGCGAAACACATGATTTGGCTTCAAATCAATGCGAAACAAATGGTTTAGCTTCAAATACTTGTGATATACATGATTTAGCTTCAACTGCATGCGAAACAAACGAGTTAGCTTCAAATCCAAGCGAAACACATGATTTAGCTTCAAATCAATGCGAAATAGAAGGCTTAGCATCAAATCCATGCGACACAAATTATTTAGCTTCGTATACTTGCGATATAAGTGATATAGCTTCAAATGCAGGCGAAACAAACGAGTGATCTTCAAATCCAAGCGTAACACATGATTTAACTTCAAATCAATGGGAAGTAGCAGATTTACCATCAAATCCATGCGAAACAAATGGTTTAGCTTCAAATATTTGTGATATACATGATTTAGCTTCAACTGCATGCGGAACAAACGAGTTATCTTCAAATCCAAGCGAAACACATGATTTAGCTTCAAATCAATGCGAAATAGAAGGCTTAGCATCAAATCCATGCGACACAAATTATTTAGCTTCGTATACTTGCGATATAAGTGATATAGCTTCAAATGCAGGTGAAACAAACGAGTGATCTTCAAATCCAAGCGTAACACATGATTTAACTTCAAATCAATGGGAAGTAGCAGATTTACCTTCAAATCCATGCGGAACAAATGGTTTAGCTTCAAATACTTGTGATATAGATGATTTAGCTTCAGCTGCATGGGAAACAAACGAGTTAGCTTCAAATCCAAGCGAAACACATGATTTAGCTTCAAATCAATGCGAAATAGAAGGCTTAGCATCAAATCCATGCGACACAAATTATTTAGCTTCGTATACTTGCGATGTAAGTGATATAGCTTCAAATGCAGGCGAAACAAACGAGTGATCTTCAAATCCAAGCGTAACAAATGATTTAACTTCAAATCAATGGGAAGTAGCAGTTTTACCTTCAAATCCATGCGAAACAAATGGTTTAGCTTCAAATACTTGTGATATACATGATTTAGCTTCAGCTGCATGGGAAACAAACGAGTTAGCTTCAAATCCAAGCGAAACACATGATTTAGCTTCAAATCAATGCGAAGTAGAAGGATTAGCATCAAATCCATGCAACACAAATTATTTAGCTTCTTATAATTGCGATATAAGTGATAAAGCTTCTAATGCAGGCGAAACAAACGAGTGAGCTTTAAATCCAAGCGTAACACATGATTTAACTACAAATCAATGCGAAGTAGAAGATTTACCTTCGAATCCATGCGAAACAAATGGCTTAACTTCAAATACCTTTGATATACATGATTTAGCTTCAACTGCATGCGAAACAAACGAGTTAGCTTCAAATCCAAGCGAAACACATGATTTAGCTTGAAATCAATGCGAAATAGAAGGCTTAGCATCAAATCCATGCGACACAAATTATTTAGCTTCGTATACTTGCGATGTAAGTGATATAGCTTCAAATGCAGGCGAAACAAACGAGTGATCTTCAAATCCAAGCGTAACAAATGATTTAACTTCAAATCAAAGGGAAGTAGCAGTTTTACCTTCAAATCCATGCGAAACAAATGGTTTAGCTTCAAATACCTTTGATATACATGATTTAGCTTCAACTGCATGCGAAACAAACGAGTTAGCTTCAAATCCAAGCGAAACACATGATTTAGCTTCAAATCAATGCGAAATAGAAGGCTTAGCATCAAATCCATGCGACACAAATTATTTAGCTTCGTATACTTGCGATATAAGTGATGTAGCTTCAAATGCAGGCGAAACAAACGAGTGATCTTCAAATCAAAGCGTAACACATGATTTATCTTCAAATCAAAGGGAAGTAGAAGATTTACCTTCAAACCATGCGAAACAAATGGCTTAGCTTCAAATACCTTTGATATACATGATTTAGCTTCAACTGCATGCGAAACAAACGAGTTAGCTTCAAATCCAAGCGAAACACATGATTTGGCTTCAAATCAATGCGAAACAAATGGTTTAGCTTCAAATACTTGTGATATACATGATTTAGCTTCAACTGCATGCGAAACAAACGAGTTAGCTTCAAATCCAAGCGAAACACATGATTTAGCTTCATATCAATGCGAAATAGAAGGCTTAGCATCAAATCCATGCGACACAAATTATTTAGCTTCGTATACTTGCGATATAAGTGATATAGCTTCAAATGCAGGCGAAACAAACGAGTGATCTTCAAATCCAAGCGTAACACATGATTTAACTTCAAATCAGTGGGAAGTAGCAGATTTACCATCAAATCCATGCGAAACAAATGGTTTAGCTTCAAATACTTGTGATATACATGATTTAGCTTCAACTGCATGCGAAACAAACGAGTTGGCTTCAAATCCAAGCGAAACACATGATTTAGCTTCAAATCAATGCGAAGTAGAAGGATAAGCAACAAATCCATGCAACACAAATTATTTAGCTTCTTATACTTGCGATATAAGTGATAAAGCTTCAAATGCAGGCAATACAAACGAGTGAGCTATAAATCCAAGCGTAACACATGATTTATCTTCAAATCAATGCGAAGTAGAATATTTACCTTCAAATCCATGCGAAACAAATGGTTTAGCTTCAAATACTTGTGATATACATGATTTAGCTACAGCTGCATGGGAAACAATCGAGTTAGCTTTCAAATCCAAGCGAAACACATGATTTAGCTTCAAATCAATGCGAAGTAGAAGGATTAGCATCAAATCCATGCAACACAAATTATTTAGCTTCTTATACTTGCGATATAAGTGATAAAGCTTCAAATGCAGGCAAAACAAACGAGTGAGCTTTAAATCCAAGCGTAACACATGATTTATCTTCAAATCTATGCGAAGTAGAAGATTTACCTTCAAATCCATGCGAAACAAATGGTTTAGCTTCAAATACTTGTGATATACATGATTTAGCTTCAGCTGCATGGGAAACAAACGAGTTAGCTTCAAATCCAAGCGAAACACATGATTTAGCTTCAAATCAATGCGAAATAGAAGGCTTAGCATCAAATCCATGCGACACAAATTATTTAGCTTCGTATACTTGCGATGTAAGTGATATAGCTTCAAATGCAGGTGAAACAAACGAGTGATCTTCAAATCCAAGCGTAACAAATGATTTAACTTCAAATCAATGGGAAGTAGCAGATTTAGCATCAAATCCATGCGAAACAAATGGTTTAGCTTCAAATACTTGTGATATACATGATTTAGTTTCAGCTGCATGGGAAACAAACGAGTTAGCTTCAAATCCAAGCGAAACACATGATTTAGCTTCAAATCAATGCGAAATAGAAGGCTTAGCATCAAATCCATGCAACACAAATTATTTAGCTTCTTACACTTGCGATATAAGTGATAAAGCTTCTAATGAAGGTGAAACAAACGATTGAGCTTTAAATCCAAGCGTAACACATGACTTAACTTCAAATCAATGCGAAGTAGAAGATTTACCTTCAAATCAATGCGAAATAGAAGGCTTAGCATCAAATCCATGCGACACAAATTATTTAGCTTCGTATACTTGCGATATAAGTGATGTAGCTTCAAATGCAGGCGAAACAAACGAGTGATCTTCAATCCAAGCGTAACACATGATTTATCTTCAAATTCAAAGGGAAGTAGAAGATTTACCTTCAAACCATGCGAAACAAATGGCTTAGCTTCAAATACCTTTGATATACATGATTTAGCTTCAACTGCATGCGAAACAAACGAGTTAGCTTCAAATCCAAGCGAAACACATGATTTGGCTTCAAATCAATGCGAAACAAATGTTTAGCTTCAAATACTTGTGATATACATGATTTAGCTTCAACTGCATGCGAAACAAACGAGTTAGCTTCAAATCCAAGCGAAACACATGATTTAGCTTCAAATCAATGCGAAATAGAAGGCTTAGCATCAAATCCATGCGACACAAATTATTTAGCTTCGTATACTTGCGATATAAGTGATATAGCTTCAAATGCAGGCGAAACAAACGAGTGATCTTCAAATCCAAGCGTAAACACATGATTTAACTTCAAATCAATGGGAAGTAGCAGATTTACCATCAAATCCATGCGAAACAAATGGTTTAGCTTCAAATATTTGTGATATACATGATTTAGCTTCAACTGCATGCGGAACAAACGAGTTATCTTCAAATCCAAGCGAAACACATGATTTAGCTTCAAATCAATGCGAAATAGAAGGCTTAGCATCAAATCCATGCGACACAAATTATTAGCTTCGTATACTTGCGATATAAGTGATATAGCTTCAAATGCAGGTGAAACAAACGAGTGATCTTCAAATCCAAGCGTAACACATGATTTAACTTCAAATCAATGGGAAGTAGCAGATTTACCTTCAAATCCATGCGGAACAAATGGTTTAGCTTCAAATACTTGTGATATAGATGATTTAGCTTCAGCTGCATGGGAAACAAACGAGTTAGCTTCAAATCCAAGCGAAACACATGATTTAGCTTCAAATCAATGCGAAATAGAAGGCTTAGCATCAAATCCATGCGACACAAATTATTTAGCTTCGTATACTTGCGATGTAAGTGATATAGCTTCAAATGCAGGCGAAACAAACGAGTGATCTTCAAATCCAAGCGTAACAAATGATTTAACTTCAAATCAATGGGAAGTAGCAGTTTTACCTTCAAATCCATGCGAAACAAATGGTTTAGCTTCAAATACTTGTGATATACATGATTTAGCTTCAGCTGCATGGGAAACAAACGAGTTAGCTTCAAATCCAAGCGAAACACATGATTTAGCTTCAAATCAATGCGAAGTAGAAGGATTAGCATCAAATCCATGCAACACAAATTATTTAGCTTCTTATAATTGCGATATAAGTGATAAAGCTTCTAATGCAGGCGAAACAAACGAGTGAGCTTTAAATCCAAGCGTAACACATGATTTAACTACAAATCAATGCGAAGTAGAAGATTTACCTTCGAATCCATGCGAAACAAATGGCTTAACTTCAAATACCTTTGATATACATGATTTAGCTTCAACTGCATGCGAAACAAACGAGTTAGCTTCAAATCCAAGCGAAACACATGATTTAGCTTGAAATCAATGCGAAATAGAAGGCTTAGCATCAAATCCATGCGACACAAATTATTTAGCTTCGTATACTTGCGATGTAAGTGATATAGCTTCAAATGCAGGCGAAACAAACGAGTGATCTTCAAATCCAAGCGTAACAAATGATTTAACTTCAAATCAAAGGGAAGTAGCAGTTTTACCTTCAAATCCATGCGAAACAAATGGTTTAGCTTCAAATACTTGTGATATACATGATTTAGCTTCAGCTGCATGGGAAACAAACGAGTTAGCTTCAAATCCAAGCGAAACACATGATTTAGCTTCAAATCAATGCGAAGTAGAAGGATTAGCATCAAATCCATGCAACACAAATTATTTAGCTTCTTATAATTGCGATATAAGTGATAAAGCTTCTAATGCAGGCGAAACAAACGAGAGAGCTTTAAATCCAAGCGTAACACATGATTTAACTACAAATCAATGCGAAGTAGAAGATTTACCTTCGAATCCATGCGAAACAAATGGCTTAACTTCAAATACCTTTGATATACATGATTTAGCTTCAACTGCATGCGAAACAAACGAGTTAGCTTCAAATCCAAGCGAAACACATGATTTAGCTTCAAATCAATGCGAAATAGAAGGCTTAGCATCAAATCCATGCGACACAAATTATTTAGCTTCGTATACTTGCGATGTAAGTGATATAGCTTCAAATGCAGGCGAAACAAACGAGTGATCTTCAAATCCAAGCGTAACAAATGATTTAACTTCAAATCAATGGGAAGTAGCAGATTTACCATCAAATCCATGCGAAACAAATGGTTTAGCTTCAAATACTTGTGATATACATGATTTAGCTTCAGCTGCATGGGAAACAAACGAGTTAGCTTCAAATCCAAGCGAAACACATGATTTAGCTTCAAATCAATGCGAAGTAGAAGGATTAGCATCAAATCCATGCAACACAAATTATTTAGCTTCTTATAATTGCGATATAAGTGATAAAGCTTCAAATGCAGGCGAAACAAACGAGTGAGGTTTAAATCCAAGCGTAACACATGATTTAACTTCAAATCAATGCGAAGTAGAAGATTTACCTTCGAATCCATGCGAAACAAATGGCTTAACTTCAAATACCTTTGATATACATGATTTAGCTTCAACTGCATGCGAAACAAACGAGTTAGCTTCAAATCCAAGCGAAACACATGATTTAGCTTCAAATCAATGCGAAATAGAAGGCTTAGCATCAAATCCATGCGACACAAATTATTTAGCTTCGTATACTTGCGATGTAAGTGATATAGCTTCAAATGCAGGCGAAACAAACGAGTGATCTTCAAATCCAAGCGTAACAAATGATTTAACTTCAAATCAATGGGAAGTAGCAGATTTACCATCAAATCCATGCGAAACAAATGGTTTAGCTTCAAATACTTGTGATATACATGATTTAGCTTCAGCTGCATGGGAAACAAACGAGTTAGCTTCAAATCCAAGCGAAACACATGATTTAGCTTCAAATCAATGCGAAGTAGAAGGATTAGCATCAAATCCATGCAACACAAATTATTTAGCTTCTTATAATTGCGATATAAGTGATAAAGCTTCAAATGCAGGCGAAACAAACGAGTGAGGTTTAAATCCAAGCGTAACACATGATTTAACTTCAAATCAATGCGAAGTAGAATATTTACCTTCGAATCCATGCGAAACAAATGGCTTAACTTCAAATACCTTTGATATACATGATTTAGCTTCAACTGCATGCGAAACAAACGAGTTAGCTTCAAATCCAAGCGAAACACATGATTTAGCTTCAAATCAATGCGAAATAGAAGGCTTAGCATCAAATCCATGCGACACAAATTATTTAGCTTCGTATACTTGCGATATAAGTGATGTAGCTTCAAATGCAGGCGAAACAAACGAGTGATCTTCAAATCCAAGCGTAACACATGATTTATCTTCAAATCAAAGGGAAGTAGAAGATTTACCTTCAAACCATGCGAAACAAATGGCTTAGCTTCAAATACCTTTGATATACATGATTTAGCTTCAACTGCATGCGAAACAAACGAGTTAGCTTCAAATCCAAGCGAAACACATGATTTGGCTTCAAATCAATGCGAAACAAATGGTTTAGCTTCAAATACTTGTGATATACATGATTTAGCTTCAACTGCATGCGAAACAAACGAGTTAGCTTCAAATCCAAGCGAAACACATGATTTAGCTTCAAATCAATGCGAAATAGAAGGCTTAGCATCAAATCCATGCGACACAAATTATTTAGCTTCGTATACTTGCGATATAAGTGATATAGCTTCAAATGCAGGCGAAACAAACGAGTGATCTTCAAATCCAAGCGTAACACATGATTTAACTTCAAATCAATGGGAAGTAGCAGATTTACCATCAAATCCATGCGAAACAAATGGTTTAGCTTCAAATATTTGTGATATACATGATTTAGCTTCAACTGCATGCGGAACAAACGAGTTATCTTCAAATCCAAGCGAAACACATGATTTAGCTTCAAATCAATGCGAAATAGAAGGCTTAGCATCAAATCCATGCGACACAAATTATTTAGCTTCGTATACTTGCGATATAAGTGATATAGCTTCAAATGCAGGTGAAACAAACGAGTGATCTTCAAATCCAAGCGTAACACATGATTTAACTTGAAATCAATGGGAAGTAGCAGATTTACCTTCAAATCCATGCGGAACAAATGGTTTAGCTTCAAATACTTGTGATATAGATGATTTAGCTTCAGCTGCATGGGAAACAAACGAGTTAGCTTCAAATCCAAGCGAAACACATGATTTAGCTTCAAATCAATGCGAAATAGAAGGCTTAGCATCAAATCCATGCGACACAAATTATTTAGCTTCGTATACTTGCGATGTAAGTGATATAGCTTCAAATGCAGGCGAAACAAACGAGTGATCTTCAAATCCAAGCGTAACAAATGATTTAACTTCAAATCAATGGGAAGTAGCAGTTTTACCTTCAAATCCATGCGAAACAAATGGTTTAGCTTCAAATACTTGTGATATACATGATTTAGCTTCAGCTGCATGGGAAACAAACGAGTTAGCTTCAAATCCAAGCGAAACACATGATTTAGCTTCAAATCAATGCGAAGTAGAAGGATTAGCATCAAATCCATGCAACACAAATTATTTAGCTTCTTATAATTGCGATATAAGTGATAAAGCTTCTAATGCAGGCGAAACAAACGAGTGAGCTTTAAATCCAAGCGTAACACATGATTTAACTACAAATCAATGCGAAGTAGAAGATTTACCTTCGGATCCATGCGAAACAAATGGCTTAACTTCAAATACCTTTGATATACATGATTTAGCTTCAACTGCATGCGAAACAAACGAGTTAGCTTCAAATCCAAGCGAAACACATGATTTAGCTTGAAATCAATGCGAAATAGAAGGCTTAGCATCAAATCCATGCGACACAAATTATTTAGCTTCGTATACTTGCGATGTAAGTGATATAGCTTCAAATGCAGGCGAAACAAACGAGTGATCTTCAAATCCAAGCGTAACAAATGATTTAACTTCAAATCAAAGGGAAGTAGCAGTTTTACCTTCAAATCCATGCGAAACAAATGGTTTAGCTTCAAATACTTGTGATATACATGATTTAGCTTCAGCTGCATGGGAAACAAACGAGTTAGCTTCAAATCCAAGCGAAACACATGATTTAGCTTCAAATCAATGCGAAGTAGAAGGATTAGCATCAAATCCATGCAACACAAATTATTTAGCTTCTTATAATTGCGATATAAGTGATAAAGCTTCTAATGCAGGCGAAACAAACGAGAGAGCTTTAAATCCAAGCGTAACACATGATTTAACTACAAATCAATGCGAAGTAGAAGATTTACCTTCGAATCCATGCGAAACAAATGGCTTAACTTCAAATACCTTTGATATACATGATTTAGCTTCAACTGCATGCGAAACAAACGAGTTAGCTTCAAATCCAAGCGAAACACATGATTTAGCTTCAAATCAATGCGAAATAGAAGGCTTAGCATCAAATCCATGCGACACAAATTATTTAGCTTCGTATACTTGCGATGTAAGTGATATAGCTTCAAATGCAGGCGAAACAAACGAGTGATCTTCAAATCCAAGCGTAACAAATGATTTAACTTCAAATCAATGGGAAGTAGCAGATTTACCATCAAATCCATGCGAAACAAATGGTTTAGCTTCAAATACTTGTGATATACATGATTTAGCTTCAGCTGCATGGGAAACAAACGAGTTAGCTTCAAATCCAAGCGAAACACATGATTTAGCTTCAAATCAATGCGAAGTAGAAGGATTAGCATCAAATCCATGCAACACAAATTATTTAGCTTCTTATACTTGTGATATAAGTGATAAAGCTTCAAATGCAGGCAAAACAAACGAGTGAGCTTTAAATCCAAGCGTAACACATGATTTATCTTCAAATCTATGCGAAGTAGAAGATTTACCTTCAAATCCATGCGAAACAAATGGTTTAGCTTCAAATACTTGTGATATACATGATTTAGCTTCAGCTGCATGGGAAACAAACGAGTTAGCTTCAAATCCAAGCGAAAGACATGATTTAGCTTCAAATCAATGCGAAATAGAAGGCTTAGCATCAAATCCATGCGACACAAATTATTTAGCTTCGTATACTTGCGATGTAAGTGATATAGCTTCAAATGCAGGCGAAACAAACGAGTGATCTTCAAATCCAAGCGTAACAAATGATTTAACTTCAAATCAATGGGAAGTAGCAGATTTACCATCAAATCCATGCGAAACAAATGGTTTAGCTTCAAATACTTGTGATATACATGATTTAGCTTCAGCTGCATGGGAAACAAACGAGTTAGCTTCAAATCCAAGCGAAACACATGATTTAGCTTCAAATCAATGCGAAGTAGAAGGATTAGCATCAAATCCATGCAACACAAATTATTTAGCTTCTTATAATTGCGATATAAGTGATAAAGCTTCAAATGCAGGCGAAACAAACGAGTGATCTTCAAATCCAAGCGTAACAAATGATTTAACTTCAAATCAATGGGAAGTAGCAGATTTACCATCAAATCCATGCGAAACAAATGGTTTAGCTTCAAATACTTGTGATATACATGATTTAGCTTCAGCTGCAAATGATACAAACGAGTTAGCTTCAAATCCAAGCGAAACACATTATTTAGCTTCAAATCAATGCGAAGTAGAAGGCTTAGCATCAAATCCATGCGACACAAATTATTTAGCTTCGCATACTTGCGATATAAGTGATGAAGCTTCAAATGCAGGTGAAACAAACGAGTGGGCTTCAAATCCAAGCGTAACACATGATTTAACTTCAAATCAATGGGAAGTAGCAGATTTACCTTCAAATCCATGCGAAACAAATGGTTTAGCTTCAAATACTTGTGATATACATGATTTAGCTACAGCTGCATGGGAAACAATCGAGTTAGCTTCAAATCCAAGCGAAACACATGATTTAGCTTCAAATCAATGCGAAGTAGAAGGATTAGCATCAAATCCATGCAACACAAATTATTTAGCTTCTTATACTTGCGATATAAGTGATAAAGCTTCAAATGCAGGCAAAACAAACGAGTGAGCTTTAAATCCAAGCGTAACACATGATTTATCTTCAAATCTATGCGAAGTAGAAGATTTACCTTCAAATCCATGCGAAACAAATGGTTTAGCTTCAAATACTTGTGATATACATGATTTAGCTACAGCTGCATGGGAAACAATCGAGTTAGCTTCAAATCCAAGCGAAACACATGATTTAGCTTCAAATCAATGAGAAGTAGAAGGATTAGCATCAAATCCATGCAACACAAATTATTTAGCTTCTTATACTTGCGATGTAAGTGATATAGCTTCAAATGCAGGCGAAACAAACGAGTGATCTTCAAATCCAAGCGTAACAAATGATTTAACTTCAAATCAATGGGAAGTAGCAGATTTACCATCAAATCCATGCGAAACAAATGGTTTAGCTTCAAATACTTGTGATATACATGATTTAGCTTCAGCTGCATGGGAAACAAACGAGTTAGCTTCAAATCCAAGCGAAACACATGATTTAGCTTCAAATCAATAGCGAAGTAGAAGGATTAGCATCAAATCCATGCAACACAAATTATTTAGCTTCTTATAATTGCGATATAAGTGATAAAGCTTCAAATGCAGGCGAAACAAACGAGTGAGCTTTAAATCCAAGCGTAACACATGATTTAACTTCAAATCAATGCGAAGTAGAATATTTACCTTCGAATCCATGCGAAACAAATGGCTTAACTTCAAATACCTTTGATATACATGATTTAGCTTCAACTGCATGCGAAACAAACGAGTTAGCTTCAAATCCAAGCGAAACACATGATTTAGCTTCAAATCAATGCGAAATAGGAGGCTTAGCATCAAATCCATGCGACACAAATTATTTAGCTTCGTATACTTGCGATATAAGTGATGTAGCTTCAAATGCAGGCGAAACAAACGAGTGATCTTCAAATCCAAGCGTAACACATGATTTATCTTCAAATCAAAGGGAAGTAGAAGATTTACCTTCAAACCATGCGAAACAAATGGCTTAGCTTCAAATACCTTTGATATACATGATTTAGCTTCAACTGCATGCGAAACAAACGAGTTAGCTTCAAATCCAAGCGAAACACATGATTTGGCTTCAAATCAATGCGAAACAAATGGTTTAGCTTCAAATACTTGTGATATACATGATTTAGCTTCAACTGCATGCGAAACAAACGAGTTAGCTTCAAATCCAAGCGAAACACATGATTTAGCTTCAAATCAATGCGAAATAGAAGGCTTAGCATCAAATCCATGCGACACAAATTATTTAGCTTCGTATACTTGCGATATAAGTGATATAGCTTCAAATGCAGGCGAAACAAACGAGTGATCTTCAAATCCAAGCGTAACACATGATTTAACTTCAAATCAGTGGGAAGTAGCAGATTTACCATCAAATCCATGCGAAACAAATGGTTTAGCTTCAAATACTTGTGATATACATGATTTAGCTTCAACTGCATGCGAAACAAACGAGTTGGCTTCAAATCCAATCGAAACACATGATTTAGCTTCAAATCAATGCGAAGTAGAAGGATAAGCAACAAATCCATGCAACACAAATTATTTAGCTTCTTATACTTGCGATATAAGTGATAAAGCTTCAAATGCAGGCAATACAAACGAGAGAGCTATAAATCCAAGCGTAACACATGATTTATCTTCAAATCAATGCGAAGTAGAATATTTACCTTCAAATCCATGCGAAACAAATGGTTTAGCTTCAAATACTTGTGATATACATGATTTAGCTACAGCTGCATGGGAAACAATCGAGTTAGCTTCAAATCCAAGCGAAACACATGATTTAGCTTCAAATCAATGCGAAATAGAAGGCTTAGCATCAAATCCATGCGACACAAATTATTTAGCTTCGTATACTTGCGATGTAAGTGATATAGCTTCAAATGCAGGCGAAACAAACGAGTGATCTTCAAATCCAAGCGTAACAAATGATTTAACTTCAAATCAATGGGAAGTAGCAGATTTACCATCAAATCCATGCGAAACAAATGGTTTAGCTTCAAATACTTGTGATATACATGATTTAGCTTCAGCTGCATGGGAAACAAACGAGTTAGCTTCAAATCCAAGCGAAACACATGATTTAGCTTCAAATCAATGCGAAATAGAAGGCTTAGCATCAAATCCATGCAACACAAATTATTTAGCTTCTTACACTTGCGATATAAGTGATAAAGCTTCTAATGAAGGTGAAACAAACGATTGAGCTTTAAATCCAAGCGTAACACATGACTTAACTTCAAATCAATGCGAAGTAGAAGATTTACCTTCAAATCCATGCGAAACAAATGGTTTAGCTTCAAATACTTGTGATATACATGATTTAGCTTCAGCTGCATATGATACAAACGAGTTAGCTTCAAATCCAAGCGAAACACATTATTTAGCTTCAAATCAATGCGAAGTAGAAGGCTTAGCATCAAATCCATGCGACACAAATTATTTAGCTTCGCATACTTGCGATATAAGTGATGAAGCTTCAAATGCAGGTGAAACAAACGAGTGGGCTTTACATCCATGCGTAACACATGATTTAACTTCAAATCAATGCGAAGTAGAAGATTTATCTTCAAATCCATGCGAAACAAATAGTTTAGCTTCAAATACTTGTGATATACATGTTTTAGCTTCAACTGCATGCGGAACAAACGAGTTATCTTCAAATCCAAGCGAAACACATGATTTAACTTCAAATCAATGCGAAATAGAAGGCTTAGCATCAAATCCATGCGACACAAATTATTTAGCTTCGTATACTTGCGATATAAGTGATATAGCTTCAAATGCAGGTGAAACAAACGAGTGATCTTCAAATCCAAGCGTAACACATGATTTAACTTCAAATCAATGGGAAGTAGCAGATTTACCTTCAAATCCATGCGAAACAAATGGTTTAGCTTCAAATACTTGTGATATACATGATTTAGCTACAGCTGCATGGGAAACAATCGAGTTAGCTTCAAATCCAAGCGAAACACATGATTTAGCTTCAAATCAATGCGAAGTAGAAGGATTAGCATCAAATCCATGCAACACAAATTATTTAGCTTCTTATACTTGCGATATAAGTGATAAAGCTTCAAATGCAGGCAAAACAAACGAGTGAGCTTTAAATCCAAGCGTAACACATGATTTATCTTCAAATCTATGCGAAGTAGAAGATTTACCTTCAAATCCATGCGAAACAAATGGTTTAGCTTCAAATACTTGTGATATACATGATTTAGCTACAGCTGCATGGGAAACAATCGAGTTAGCTTCAAATCCAAGCGAAACACATGATTTAGCTTCAAATCAATGCGAAGTAGAAGGATTAGCATCAAATCCATGCAACACAAATTATTTAGCTTCTTATACTTGTGATATAAGTGATAAAGCTTCAAATGCAGGCAAAACAAACGAGTGAGCTTTAAATCCAAGCGTAACACATGATTTATCTTCAAATCTATGCGAAGTAGAAGATTTACCTTCAAATCCATGCGAAACAAATGGTTTAGCTTCAAATACTTGTGATATACATGATTTAGATTCAGCTGCATGGGAAACAAACGAGTTAGCTTCAAATCCAAGCGAAACACATGATTTAGCTTCAAATCAATGCGAAATAGAAGGCTTAGCATCAAATCCATGCGACACAAATTATTTAGCTTCGTATACTTGCGATGTAAGTGATATAGCTTCAAATGCAGGCGAAACAAACGAGTGATCTTCAAATCCAAGCGTAACAAATGATTTAACTTCAAATCAATGGGAAGTAGCAGATTTACCATCAAATCCATGCGAAACAAATGGTTTAGCTTCAAATACTTGTGATATACATGATTTAGCTTCAGCTGCATGGGAAACAAACGAGTTAGCTTCAAATCCAAGCGAAACACATGATTTAGCTTCAAATCAATAGCGAACTAGAAGGATTAGCATCAAATCCATGCAACACAAATTATTTAGCTTCTTATAATTGCGATATAAGTGATAAAGCTTCAAATGCAGGCGAAACAAACGAGTGAGCTTTAAATCCAAGCGTAACACATGATTTAACTTCAAATCAATGCGAAGTAGAATATTTACCTTCGAATCCATGCGAAACAAATGGCTTAACTTCAAATACCTTTGATATACATGATTTAGCTTCAACTGCATGCGAAACAAACGAGTTAGCTTCAAATCCAAGCGAAACACATGATTTAGCTTCAAATCAATGCGAAATAGAAGGCTTAGCATCAAATCCATGCGACACAAATTATTTAGCTTCGTATACTTGCGATATAAGTGATGTAGCTTCAAATGCAGGCGAAACAAACGAGTGATCTTCAAATCCAAGCGTAACACATGATTTATCTTCAAATCAAAGGGAAGTAGAAGATTTACCTTCAAACCATGCGAAACAAATGGCTTAGCTTCAAATACCTTTGATATACATGATTTAGCTTCAACTGCATGCGAAACAAACGAGTTAGCTTCAAATCCAAGCGAAACACATGATTTGGCTTCAAATCAATGCGAAACAAATGGTTTAGCTTCAAATACTTGTGATATACATGATTTAGCTTCAACTGCATGGGAAACAAACGAGTTAGCTTCAAATCCAAGCGAAACACATGATTTAGCTTCAAATCAATGCGAAATAGAAGGCTTAGCATCAAATCCATGCGACACAAATTATTTAGCTTCGTATACTTGCGATGTAAGTGATATAGCTTCAAATGCAGGCGAAACAAACGAGTGATCTTCAAATCCAAGCGTAACAAATGATTTAACTTCAAATCAATGGGAAGTAGCAGATTTACCATCAAATCCATGCGAAACAAATGGTTTAGCTTCAAATACTTGTGATATACATGATTTAGCTTCAGCTGCATATGATACAAACGAGTTAGCTTCAAATCCAAGCGAAACACATTATTTAGCTTCAAATCAATGCGAAGTAGAAGATTTATCTTCAAATCCATGCGAAACAAATGGTTTAGCTTCAAATACTTGTGATATACATGTTTTAGCTTCAACTGCATGCGGAACAAACGAGTTATCTTCAAATCCAAGCGAAACACATGATTTAGCTTCAAATCAATGCGAAATAGAAGGCTTAGCATCAAATCCATGCGACACAAATTATTTAGCTTCGTATACTTGCGATATAAGTGATATAGCTTCAAATGCAGGTGAAACAAACGAGTGATCTTCAAATCCAAGCGTAACACATGATTTAACTTCAAATCAATGGGAAGTAGCAGATTTACCTTCAAATCCATGCGAAACAAATGGTTTAGCTTCAAATACTTGTGATATACATGATTTAGCTACAGCTGCATGGGAAACAATCGAGTTAGCTTCAAATCCAAGCGAAACACATGATTTAGCTTCAAATCAATGCGAAGTAGAAGGATTAGCATCAAATCCATGCAACACAAATTATTTAGCTTCTTATACTTGCGATATAAGTGATAAAGCTTCAAATGCAGGCAAAACAAACGAGTGAGCTTTAAATCCAAGCGTAACACATGATTTATCTTCAAATCTATGCGAAGTAGAAGATTTACCTTCAAATCCATGCGAAACAAATGGTTTAGCTTCAAATACTTGTGATATACATGATTTAGCTTCAGCTGCATGGGAAACAAACGAGTTAGCTTCAAATCCAAGCGAAACACATGATTTAGCTTCAAATCAATGCGAAATAGAAGGCTTAGCATCAAATCCATGCGACACAAATTATTTAGCTTCGTATACTTGCGATGTAAGTGATATAGCTTCAAATGCAGGTGAAACAAACGAGTGATCTTCAAATCCAAGCGTAACAAATGATTTAACTTCAAATCAATGGGAAGTAGCAGATTTAGCATCAAATCCATGCGAAACAAATGGTTTAGCTTCAAATACTTGTGATATACATGATTTAGTTTCAGCTGCATGGGAAACAAACGAGTTAGCTTCAAATCCAAGCGAAACACATGATTTAGCTTCAAATCAATGCGAAATAGAAGGCTTAGCATCAAATCCATGCAACACAAATTATTTAGCTTCTTACACTTGCGATATAAGTGATAAAGCTTCTAATGAAGGTGAAACAAACGATTGAGCTTTAAATCCAAGCGTAACACATGACTTAACTTCAAATCAATGCGAAGTAGAAGATTTACCTTCAAATCAATGCGAAATAGAAGGCTTAGCATCAAATCCATGCGACACAAATTATTTAGCTTCGTATACTTGCGATATAAGTGATGTAGCTTCAAATGCAGGCGAAACAAACGAGTGATCTTCAAATCCAAGCGTAACACATGATTTATCTTCAAATCAAAGGGAAGTAGAAGATTTACCTTCAAACCATGCGAAACAAATGGCTTAGCTTCAAATACCTTTGATATACATGATTTAGCTTCAACTGCATGCGAAACAAACGAGTTAGCTTCAAATCCAAGCGAAACACATGATTTGGCTTCAAATCAATGCGAAACAAATGGTTTAGCTTCAAATACTTGTGATATACATGATTTAGCTTCAACTGCATGCGAAACAAACGAGTTAGCTTCAAATCCAAGCGAAACACATGATTTAGCTTCAAATCAATGCGAAATAGAAGGCTTAGCATCAAATCCATGCGACACAAATTATTTAGCTTCGTATACTTGCGATATAAGTGATATAGCTTCAAATGCAGGCGAAACAAACGAGTGATCTTCAAATCCAAGCGTAACACATGATTTAACTTCAAATCAATGGGAAGTAGCAGATTTACCATCAAATCCATGCGAAACAAATGGTTTAGCTTCAAATATTTGTGATATACATGATTTAGCTTCAACTGCATGCGGAACAAACGAGTTATCTTCAAATCCAAGCGAAACACATGATTTAGCTTCAAATCAATGCGAAATAGAAGGCTTAGCATCAAATCCATGCGACACAAATTATTTAGCTTCGTATACTTGCGATATAAGTGATATAGCTTCAAATGCAGGTGAAACAAACGAGTGATCTTCAAATCCAAGCGTAACACATGATTTAACTTCAAATCAATGGGAAGTAGCAGATTTACCTTCAAATCCATGCGGAACAAATGGGTTAGCTTCAAATACTTGTGATATAGATGATTTAGCTTCAGCTGCATGGGAAACAAACGAGTTAGCTTCAAATCCAAGCGAAACACATGATTTAGCTTCAAATCAATGCGAAATAGAAGGCTTAGCATCAAATCCATGCGACACAAATTATTTAGCTTCGTATACTTGCGATGTAAGTGATATAGCTTCAAATGCAGGCGAAACAAACGAGTGATCTTCAAATCCAAGCGTAACAAATGATTTAACTTCAAATCAATGGGAAGTAGCAGTTTTACCTTCAAATCCATGCGAAACAAATGGTTTAGCTTCAAATACTTGTGATATACATGATTTAGCTTCAGCTGCATGGGAAACAAACGAGTTAGCTTCAAATCCAAGCGAAACACATGATTTAGCTTCAAATCAATGCGAAGTAGAAGGATTAGCATCAAATCCATGCAACACAAATTATTTAGCTTCTTATAATTGCGATATAAGTGATAAAGCTTCTAATGCAGGCGAAACAAACGAGTGAGCTTTAAATCCAAGCGTAACACATGATTTAACTACAAATCAATGCGAAGTAGAAGATTTACCTTCGAATCCATGCGAAACAAATGGCTTAACTTCAAATACCTTTGATATACATGATTTAGCTTCAACTGCATGCGAAACAAACGAGTTAGCTGCAAATCCAAGCGAAACACATGATTTAGCTTGAAATCAATGCGAAATAGAAGGCTTAGCATCAAATCCATGCGACACAAATTATTTAGCTTCGTATACTTGCGATGTAAGTGATATAGCTTCAAATGCAGGCGAAACAAACGAGTGATCTTCAAATCCAAGCGTAACAAATGATTTAACTTCAAATCAAAGGGAAGTAGCAGTTTTACCTTCAAATCCATGCGAAACAAATGGTTTAGCTTCAAATACTTGTGATATACATGATTTAGCTTCAGCTGCATGGGAAACAAACGAGTTAGCTTCAAATCCAAGCGAAACACATGATTTAGCTTCAAATCAATGCGAAGTAGAAGGATTAGCATCAAATCCATGCAACACAAATTATTTAGCTTCTTATAATTGCGATATAAGTGATAAAGCTTCTAATGCAGGCGAAACAAACGAGAGAGCTTTAAATCCAAGCGTAACACATGATTTAACTACAAATCAATGCGAAGTAGAAGATTTACCTTCGAATCCATGCGAAACAAATGGCTTAACTTCAAATACCTTTGATATACATGATTTAGCTTCAACTGCATGCGAAACAAACGAGTTAGCTTCAAATCCAAGCGAAACACATGATTTAGCTTCAAATCAATGCGAAATAGAAGGCTTAGCATCAAATCCATGCGACACAAATTATTTAGCTTCGTATACTTGCGATGTAAGTGATATAGCTTCAAATGCAGGCGAAACAAACGAGTGATCTTCAAATCCAAGCGTAACAAATGATTTAACTTCAAATCAATGGGAAGTAGCAGATTTACCATCAAATCCATGCGAAACAAATGGTTTAGCTTCAAATACTTGTGATATACATGATTTAGCTTCAGCTGCATGGGAAACAAACGAGTTAGCTTCAAATCCAAGCGAAACACATGATTTAGCTTCAAATCAATGCGAAGTAGAAGGATTAGCATCAAATCCATGCAACACAAATTATTTAGCTTCTTATAATTGCGATATAAGTGATAAAGCTTCAAATGCAGGCGAAACAAACGAGTGAGGTTTAAATCCAAGCGTAACACATGATTTAACTTCAAATCAATGCGAAGTAGAATATTTACCTTCGAATCCATGCGAAACAAATGGCTTAACTTCAAATACCTTTGATATACATGATTTAGCTTCAACTGCATGCGAAACAAACGAGTTAGCTTCAAATCCAAGCGAAACACATGATTTAGCTTCAAATCAATGCGAAATAGAAGGCTTAGCATCAAATCCATGCGACACAAATTATTTAGCTTCTTATACTTGCGATGTAAGTGATATAGCTTCAAATGCAGGCGAAACAAACGAGTGATCTTCAAATCCAAGCGTAACAAATGATTTAGCTTCAAATACTTGTGATATACATGATTTAGCTTCAGCTGCATGGGAAACAAACGAGTTAGCTTCAAATCCAAGCGAAACACATGATTTAGCTTCAAATCAATGCGAAATAGAAGGCTTAGCATCAAATCCATGCGACACAAATTATTTAGCTTCGTATACTTGCGATATAAGTGATATAGCTTCAAATGCAGGTGAAACAAACGAGTGATCTTCAAATCCAAGCGTAACACATGATTTAACTTCAAATCAATGGGAAGTATCAGATTTACCTTCAAATCCATGCGGAACAAATGGTTTAGCTTCAAATACTTGTGACATACATGATTTAGCTTCAGCTGCATGGGAAACAAACGAGTTGGCTTCAAATCCAAGCGAAACACATGATTTAGCTTCAAATCAATGCGAAGTAGAAGGATAAGCAACAAATCCATGCAACATATATTATTTAGCTTCTTATACTTGCGATATAAGTGATAAAGCTTCAAATGCAGGCAATACAAACGAGTGAGCTTTAAATCCAAGCGTAACACATGATTTATCTTCAAATCAATGCGAAGTAGAAGATTTACCTTCAAATCCATGCGAAACAAATGGTTTAGCTTCAAATCAATGCGAAGTAGAAGGATTAGCATCAAATCCATGCAACACAAATTATTTAGCTTCTTATAATTGCGATATAAGTGATAAAGCTTCAAATGCAGGCGAAACAAACGAGTGAGCTTTAAATCCAAGCGTAACACATGATTTAACTTCAAATCAATGCGAAGTAGAATATTTACCTTCGAATCCATGCGAAACAAATGGCTTAACTTCAAATACCTTTGATATACATGATTTAGCTTCAACTGCATGCGAAACAAACGAGCTAGCTTCAAATCCAAGCGAAACACATGATTTAGCTTCAAATCAATGCGAAATAGAAGGCTTAGCATCAAATCCATGCGACACAAATTATTTAGCTTCGTATACTTGCGATATAAGTGATGTAGCTTCAAATGCAGGCGAAACAAACGAGTGATCTTCAAATCCAAGCGTAACACATGATTTATCTTCAAATCAAAGGGAAGTAGAAGATTTACCTTCAAACCATGCGAAACAAATGGCTTAGCTTCAAATACCTTTGATATACATGATTTAGCTTCAACTGCATGCGAAACAAACGAGTTAGCTTCAAATCCAAGCGAAACACATGATTTGGCTTCAAATCAATGCGAAACAAATGGTTTAGCTTCAAATACTTGTGATATACATGATTTAGCTTCAACTGCAGGCGAAACAAACGAGTGATCTTCAAATCCAAGCGTAACAAATGATTTAACTTCAAATCAATGGGAAGTAGCAGATTTACCATCAAATCCATGCGAAACAAATGGTTTAGCTTCAAATACTTGTGATATACATGATTTAGCTTCAGCTGCATGGGAAACAAACAAGTTAGCTTCAAATCCAAGCGAAACACATGATTTAGCTTCAAATCAATGCGAAATAGAAGGCTTAGCATCAAATCCATGCGACACAAATTATTTAGCTTCGCATACTTGCGATATAAGTGATGAAGCTTCAAATGCAGGTGAAACAAACGAGTGGGCTTTACATCCATGCGTAACACATGATTTAACTTCAAATCAATGCGAAGTAGAAGATTTATCTTCAAATCCATGCGAAACAAATGGTTTAGCTTCAAATACTTGTGATATACATGTTTTAGCTTCAACTGCATGCGGAACAAACGAGTTAGCTTCAAATCCAAGCGAAACACATGATTTAGCTTCAAATCAATGCGAAATAGAAGGCTTAGCATCAAATCCATGCGACACAAATTATTTAGCTTCGTATACTTGCGATGTAAGTGATATAGCTTCAAATGCAGGCGAAACAAACGAGTGATCTTCAAATCCAAGCGTAACAGATGATTTAACTTCAAATCAATGGGAAGTAGCAGATTTACCATCAAATCCATGCGAAACAAATGGTTTAGCTTCAAATACTTGTGATATACAGGATTTAGCTTCAGCTGCATGGGAAACAAACGAGTTAGCTTCAAATCCAAGCGAAACACATGATTTAGCTTCAAATCAATGCGAAGTAGAAGGATTAGCATCAAATCCATGCAACACAAATTATTTAGCTTCTTATAATTGCGATATAAGTGATAAAGCTTCAAATGCAGGCGAAACAAACGAGTGAGCTTTAAATCCAAGCGTAACACATGATTTAACTTCAAATCAATGCGAAGTAGAATATTTACCTTCGAATCCATGCGAAACAAATGGCTTAACTTCAAATACCTTTGATATACATGATTTAGCTTCAACTGCATGCGAAACAAACGAGTTTGCTTCAAATCCAAGCGAAACACATGATTTAGCTTCAAATCAATGCGAAATAGAAGGCTTAGCATCAAATCCATGCGACACAAATTATTTAGCTTCGTATACTTGCGATATAAGTGATGTAGCTTCAAATGCAGGCGAAACAAACGAGTGATCTTCAAATCCAAGCGTAACACATGATTTATCTTCAAATCAAAGGGAAGTAGAAGATTTACCTTCAAACCATGCGAAACAAATGGCTTAGCTTCAAATACCTTTGATATACATGATTAAGCTTCAACTGCATGCGAAACAAACGAGTTAGCTTCAAATCCAAGCGAAACACATGATTTGGCTTCAAATCAATGCGAAACAAATGGTTTAGCTTCAAATACTTGTGATATACATGATTTAGCTTCAACTGCATGCGAAACAAACGAGTTAGCTTCAAATCCAAGCGAAGCACATGATTCAGCTTCAAATCAATGCGAAACAAATGGTTTAGCTTCAAATACGTGTGATATACATGATTTAGCATCAACTGCATGCGAAACAAACGAGTTAGCTTCAAATCCAAGCGAAACACATGATTTAGCTTCAAATCAATGCGAAATAGAAGCCTTAGCATCAAATCCATGCGACACAAATTATTTAGCTTCGTATACTTGCTATATAAGTGATATAGCTTCAAATGCAGGCGAAACAAACGAGTGATCTTCAAATCCAAGCGTAACACATGATTTAACTTCAAATCAATGGGAAGTAGCAGATTTACCATCAAATCCATGCGAAACAAATGGTTTAGCTTCAAATACTTGTGATATACATGATTTAGCTTCAGCTGCATGCGAAACAAACGAGTTGGCTTCAAATCCAAGCGAAACACATGATTTAGCTTCAAATCAATGCGAAGTAGAAGGATAAGCAACAAATCCATGCAACACAAATTATTTAGCTTCTTATACTTGCGATATAAGTGATAAAGCTTCAAATGCAGGCAATACAAACGAGTGAGCTATAAATCCAAGCGTAACACATGATTTATCTTCAAATCAATGCGAAGTAGAAGATTTACCTTCAAATCCATGCGAAACAAATGGTTTAGCTTCAAATACTTGTGATATACATGATTTAGCTACAGCTGCATGGGAAACAATCGAGTTAGCTTCAAATCCAAGCGAAACACATGATTTAGCTTCAAATCAATGCGAAGTAGAAGGATTAGCATCAAATCCATGCAACACAAATTATTTAGCTTCTTATACTTGCGATATAAGTGATAAAGCTTCAAATGCAGGCAAAACAAACGAGTGAGCTTTAAATCCAAGCGTAACACATGATTTATCTTCAAATCTATGCGAAGTAGAAGATTTACCTTCAAATCCATGCGAAACAAATGATTTAGCTTCAAATACTTGTGATATACATGATTTAGCTTCAGCTGCATGGGAAACAAACGAGTTAGCTTCAAATCCAAGCGAAACACATGATTTAGCTTCAAATCAATGCGAAATAGAAGGCTTAGCATCAAATCCATGCGACAGAAATTATTTAGCTTCGTATACTTGCGATGTAAGTGATATAGCTTCAATTGCAGGCGAAACAAACGAGTGATCTTCAAATCCAAGCGTAACAAATGATTTAACTTCAAATCAATGGGAAGTAGCAGATTTACCATCAAATCCATGCGAAACAAATGGTTTAGCTTCAAATACTTGTGATATACATGATTTAGCTTCAGCTGCATGGGAAACAAACGAGTTAGCTTCAAATCCAAGCGAAACACATGATTGAGCTTCAAATCAATGCGAAACAGAAGGCTTAGCATCAAATCCATGCGACACAAATTATTTAGTTTCAAATACTTGTGATATACATGATTTAGCTTCAGCTGCATGGGCAACAAACGAGTTAGCTTCAAATCCAAGCGAAATACATGATTTAGCTTCAAATCAATGCGAAGTAGAAGATTTACCTTCAAATCCAAGCGAAACATATGATTTAGCTTCAATTCAATGCGAAATAGAAGGCTTAGCATCAAATCCATGCGACACAAATTATTTAGCTTCTTATACTTTCGATATAAGTGATAAAGCTTCAAATGCAGATGAAACAAACGAGTGAGCTTTAAATCCAAGCGTAACACATGATTTAACTTCAAATCAATGCGAAGTAGAAGACTTACCTTCAAATTCATGCGAAACAACTGGTTTAGCTTCAAATACTTGTGATATACATGATTTAGCTTCAACTGCATGCGAAACAAACGAGTTAGCTTCAAATCCAAGCGAAACACATGATTTAGCTTCAAATCAATGCGAAATAGTAGGCTTAGCATCAAATCCATGCTACACAAATTATTTAGCTTCGTATACTTGCGATATAAGTGATATAGCTTCAAATGCAGGTGAAACAAACGAGTGATCTTCAAATCCAAGCGTAACACATGATTTAACTTCAAATCAATGGGAAGTAGCAGATGTACCTTCAAATCCATGCGAAACAAATGGTTTAGCTTCAAATACTTGTGATATACATGATTTAGCTTCAGCTTTATGGGAAACAAACGAGTTAGCTTCAAATCCAAGCGAAACACATGATTTAGCTTCAAATCAATGCGAAGTAGAAGTCTTAGCATCAAATCCATGCAACACAAATTATTTAGCGTCTTATACTTGCGATATAAGTGATAAAGCTTCAAATGCAGGCGAAACAAACGAGTGAGCTTTAAATCCAAGCGGAACACATGATTTAACTTCAAATCAATGCGAAGTAGAAGATTTACCTTCAAATCCATGCGAAACAAATGGTTTAGCTTCAAATACTTGTGATATACATGATTTAGCTTCAGCTGCATGGGAAACAAACGAGTTAGCTTCAAATCCAAGCGAAACACATGATTGAGCTTCAAATCAATGCGAAACAGAAGGCTTAGCATCAAATCCATGCGACACAAATTATTTAGCTTCAAATACTTGTGATATACATGATTTAGCTTCAGCTGCATGCGCAACAAACGAGTTAGCTTCAAATCCAAGCGAAATACATGATTTAGCTTCAAATCAATGCGAAGTAGAAGATTTACCTTCAAATCCATGCGAAACAAATGGCTAAGCTTCAAATACTTGTGATATACATGACTTAGCTTCATCTGCATGCGAAACAAACGAGTTTGCTTCAAATCCAAGCGAAACACATGATTTAGCTGCAAATCAATGCGAAGTAGAAGGCTTATCATCAAATCCATGCAACACAAGTTATTTAGTTTCTTATACTTGCGATATAAGTGATAAAGCTTCAAATGCAGGTGAAACAAACGAGTGAGCTTTAAATCCAAGTGTGACACATGATTTGACTTCAAATCAATACGAAGTAGGAGATTTACCTTCAAAACCATGCGAAACAAATGGTTTAGCTTCAAATACTTGTGATATACATGACTTAGCTTCATCTGCATGCGAAACAAACGAGTTTGCTTCAAATCCAAGCGAAACACATGATTTAGCTTCAAATCAATGCGAAGTAGAAGCCTTAGCATCAAATCCATGCAACACAAATTATTTAGCTTCTTATACTTGCGATGTAAGTGATAAAGTATCAAATGCAGGCGAAACAAACGAGTGATATTCAAATCCAAGCGTAACACATGATTTAACTTCAGATCAGTGGGAAGTAGAAGATTTACCTTCAAATCCACGCGAAACAAATGGTTTAGCTTCAAATACTTGTGATATACATGATTTAGCTTCAGCTGAATGCGAAACAAACGAGTTAGCTACAAATCCAAGCGAAACACATGATTTAGCTTCAAATCAATGCGAAGTAGAAGGCTTAGCATCAAATCCATGCAATACAAATTATTTAGCTTCTTATACTTGCGATATAAGTGATAAAGCTTCAAATGCAGGTGAAACAAACGAGTGATCTTCAAATCCAAGCTTAACACATGATTTAACTTCAAATCAATGCGAAGTAGAATATTTACCTTCAAATCCATGCGAAAGAAACGTTTTAGCTTCAAATACTTGTGATATACATGATTTAGCTTCAGCTGCATGCGAAACAAACGAGTTAGCTACAAATCCAAGCGAAACACATGATTTAGCTTCAAATCAATGCGAAGTAGAAGGCTTAGCATCAAATCCATGCAATACAAATTATTTAGCTTCTTATACTTGCGATATAAGTGATAAAGCTTCAAATGCAGGTGAAACAAACGAGTGATCTTCAAATCCAAGCTTAACACATGATTTAACTTCAAATCAATGCGAAGTAGAAGATTTACCTTCAAATCCATGCGAAACAAATGGTTTAGCTTCAAATACTTGTGATATACATGTTTTAGCTTCAACTGCATGCGGAACAAACGAGTTAGTTGCATATCCAAGCGAAACACATGATTGAGCTTCAAATCAATGCGAAATAGAAGGCTTAGCATCAAATCCATGCGACACAAATTATTTGGCTTCGTATACTTGTGATATAAGTGATGAAGTTTCAAATGCAGGTGAAACAAACGAGTGAGCTTTAAATCCTAGCGTAACACATGATTTAACTTCAAATCAATGCGAAATAGAAGGCTTAGCATCAAATCCATGCGACACAAATTATTTAGCTTGATATACTTGCGATATAAGTGATAAAGCTTCAAATGCATGCGAAACAAACGAGTTAGCTTCAAATCCAAGCGATACACATGATTTAGCTTCAAATCAATGCGAAGTAGAAGGCTTAGCATCAAATCCATGCAATACAAATTATTTAGCTTCTTATACTTGCGATATAAGTGATAAAGCTTCAAGTGCAGGTGAAACAAACGAGTGAGCTTTAAATCCAAGCGTAACACTTGATTTAATTTCAAATCAATGCGAAGTAGAATATTTACCTTCAAATGCATGCGAAACAAATGGTTTAGCTTCAAATATTGTGATATACATGATTTAGCTTCAACTGCATGCGAAACAAACGAGTGAGCTTTAAATCCAAGCGTAACACATGATTTAACTTCAAATCAATGCGAAGTAGAAGATTTACCTTCAAATCCATGCGAAACAAATGGTTTAGCTTCAAATACTTGTGATATACATGATTTAGATTCAGCTGCATGCGAAACAAACGAGTTAGCTTCAAATCCAAGCGAAACACATGATTTAGCTTCAAATCAATGCGAAGTAGAAGGCTTAGCATCAAATCCATGCAACACAAATTATTTAGCTTCTTATACTTGCGATGTAAGTGATAAAGCATCAAATGCAGGCGAAACAAACGAGTGATATTCAAATCCAAGCGTAACACATGATTTAGCTTCAAATCAATGCGAAATAGAAGGCTTAGCATCAAATCCATGCAACACAAATTATTTAGCTTCTTATACTTGCGATATAAGTGATAAAGCTTCAAATGTGCAGGCGAAAGAAACGAGTGAGCTTCAAATCCAAGCGAAACACATGATTTAGCTTCAAATCAATGCGAAATAGAAGGCTTAGCATCAAATCCATGCGACACAAATTATTTAGCTTGATATACTTGCGATATAAGTGATAAAGCTTCAAATGCATGCGAACAAACGAGTTAGCTTCAAATCCAAGCGATACACATGATTTAGCTTCAAATCAATGCGAAGTAGAAGGCTTAGCATCAAATCCATGCAATACAAACTATTTAGCTTCTTATACTTGCGATATAAGTGATAAAGCTTCAAGTGCAGGTGAAACAAACGAGTGAGCTTTAAATCCCATCGTAACACTTGATTTAATTTCAAATCAATGCGAAGTAGAATATTTACCTTCAAATCCATGCGAAACAAATGGTTTAGCTTCAAATATTGTGATATACATGATTTAGCTTCAACTGCATGCGAAACAAACGAGTTAGCTTCAAATCCAAGCGAAACACATGATTTAGCTTCAAATCAATGCGAAATAGAAGGCTTAGCATCAAATACATGCGACACAAATTATTTAGCTTCGTATACTTGCGATATAAGTGTTAAAGATTTAAATGCATGCGAAACAAACGAGTTAGCTTCAAATCCAAGCGAAATACATGATTTAGCTTCAAATCAATGCGAAGTAGAAGATTTACCTTCAAATCCATGCGAAACAAATGGTTTAGCTTCAAATATTGTGATATACATGATTTAGCTTCAACTGCATGCGAAACAAACGAGTTAGCTTCAAATCCAAGCGAAACACATGATTTAGCTTCAAATCAATGCGAAGTAGAAGGCTTAGCATCAAATCCATGCAACACAAATTATTTAGCATCTTATGCTTGCGATATAAGTGATAAAGCTTCAAATGCCGGCGAAACAACGAGTGAGCTTTAAATCCAAGCGTAACACATGATTTGACTTCAAATCAATGCGAAGTAGAAGATTTACCTTCAAATCCATGCGAAACAAATGGTTTAGCTTCAAATACTTGTGATATACATGATTTAGCTACAACTGCATGCGAAACAAACGAGTTAGCTTCAAATCCAAGCGAAACACATGATTTAGCTTCAAATCAATGCGAAGTAGAAGGCTTAGCATCAAATCCATGCAACACAAATTATTTAGTTTCTTATACTTGCGATATAAGTGATAAAGCTTCAAATGCAGGTGTAACAAACGAGTGAGCTTTAAATCCAAGCGTAACACATGATTTAACTTCAAATCAATGCGAAGTAGAAGATTTACCTTCAAATCATGCGAAACAAATGGTTTAGCTTCAAATACTTGTGATATACATGATTTAGCTTCAACTGCATGCGAAACAAACGAGTTAGCTTCAAATCCAAGCGAAACACATGATTTAGCTTCAAATCAATGCGAAGTAGAAGGCTTAGCATCAAATCCATGCAACACAAATTATTTAGCTTCTTATATTTGCGATATAAGTGATAAAGCTTCAAGTGCAGGCGAACAAACGAGTGAGCTTTGAATCCAAGTGTAACACATGATTTGACTTGAAATCAATGCGAAGTAGAAGATTTACCTTCAAATCCATGCGAAACAAATGGTTTAGCTTCAAATACTTGTGATATACATGATTTAGCTTCAACTGCATGCGAAACAAACAAGTTAGCTTCAAATCTAAGCGAAACACATGATTTAGCTTCAAATCAATGCGAATAGAAGGCTTAGCATCACATCCATGCTACACAAAATATTTAGCTTCGTATACTTGCGATATAAGTGATATAGCTTCAAATGCAGGTGAAACAAACGAGTGATCTTCAAATCCAAGCTTAACACATGATTTAACTTCAAATCAATGGGAAGGAGTAGATTTACCATCAAATCCATGCGAAACAAACGTTTTAGCTTCAAATACTTGTGATATACATGATTTAGCTTCAACTGCATGCGAAACAAACGAGTTAGCTTCAAATCCAAGCGAAACACATGATTTAGCTTCAAATCAATGCGAAGTAGAAGGCTTAGCATCAAATCCATGCCACACAAATTATTTAGTTTCTTATTCTTGCGATATAAGTGATAAAGCTTCAAATGCAGGTGAAACAAACATGTAAGCTTTAAATCCAAGCGTAACACATGATTTAACTTCAAATCAATGCGAAGTAGAAGATTTACCTTCAAATCCATGCGAAACAAATGGTTTAGCTTCAAATACTTGTGATTATACATGATTTAGCTTCAGCTGCATGCGAAACAAACGAGTTAGCTTCAAATCCAAGCGAAACACATGATTTAGCTTCAAATCAATGCGAAGTAGAAGGCTTAGCATCAAATCCATGCAACACAAATTATTTAGCTTCTTATACTTGCGATGTAAGTGATAAAGCATCAAATGCAGGCGAAAACAAACGAGTGATATTCAAATCCAAGCGTAACACATGATTTAACTTCAGATCAGTGGGAAGTAGAAGATTTACCTTCAAATCCATGCGAAACAAATGGTTTAGCTTCAAATACTTGTGATATACATGATTTAGCTTCAACTGCATTCGAAACAAACGAGTTAGCTTCAAATCCAAGCGAAACACATGATTTAGCTTCAAATCAATGCGAAGTAGAAGGCTTAGCATCAAATCCAAGCAACACAAATTATTAGCTTCTTATATCTTGCGATATAAGTGATAAAGCTTCAAATGCAGGTGAAACAAACGAGTGAGCTTTACATCCAAGCGTAACACATGATTTAACTTCAAATCAATGCGAAGTAGAAGATTTACCTTCAAATCCATGCGAAACAAATGGCTAAGCTTCAAATACTTGTGATATACATGACTTAGCTTCATCTGCATGCGAAACAAACGAGTTTGCTTCAAATCCAAGCGAAACACATGATTTAGCTTCAAATCAATCCGAAGTAGAAGGCTTAGCATCAAGTCCATGCAACACAAATTATTTAGCTTCTTATACTTGCGATATAAGTGATAATGCTTCAAATGCAGGTGAAACAAACGAGTTAGCTTCAAATCCAAGCGAAACACATGATTTAGCTTCAAATCAATGCGAAATAGAAGGCTTAGCATCAAATCCATGCGACACAAATTATTTAGCTTGATATACTTGCGATATAAGTGATAAAGCTTCAAATGCATGCGAAACAAACGAGTTAGCTTCAAATCCAAGCGATACACATGATTTAGCTTCAAATCAATGCGAAGTAGAAGGCTTAGCATCAAATCCATGCAATACAAATTATTTAGCTTCTTATACTTGCGATATAAGTGATAAAGCTTCAAGTGCAGGTGAAACAAACGAGTGAGCTTTAAATCCAAGCGTAACACTTGATTTAATTTCAAATCAATGCGAAAGTAGAATATTTACCTTCAAATCCATGCGAAACAAATGGTTTAGCTTCAAATATTGTGATATACATGATTTAGCTTCAACTGCATGCGAAACAAACGAGTTAGCTTCAAATCCAAGCGAAACACATGATTTAGCTTCAAATCAATGCGAAATAGAAGGCTTAGCATCAATCCATGCGACACAAATTATTTAGCTTCGTATACTTGCAATATAAGTGATATAGCTTCAAATGCAACAAACAAACGAGTGATCTTCAAATCCGAGCGTAACACTTGATTTAACTTCAAATCAATGGGAAGTAGATGATTTACCTTCTAATCCATGCAACACAAATTATTTAGCTTCTTATACTTGCGATATAAGTGATAATGCTTCAAATGCAGGTGAAACAAACGAGTTAGCTTCAAATCCAAGCGAAACACATGATTTAGCTTCAAATCAATGCGAAATTAGAAGGCTTAGCATCAAATCCATGCGACACAAATTATTTAGCTTGATATACTTGCGATATAAGTGATAAAGCTTCAAATGCAGGTGAAACAAACGAGTGAGCGTTAAATCCAAGCGAAACACATGATTTAGCTTCAAATCAGTGCGAAGTAGAAGGCTTAGCATCAAATCCATGCAACACAATTATTTAGCTTCTTATACTTGCGATATAAGTGATAAAGCTTCAAATGCAGGCGAAAAAAACGAGTGAGCTTCAAATCCAAGCGAAACACATGATTTAGCTTCAAATCAATGCGAAGTAGAAGGCTTAGCATCAAATCCATGCAACACAAATTATTTAGCTTCTTATACTTGCGATGTAAGTGATAAAGCATCAAATGCAGGCGAAACAAACGAGTGATATTCAAATCCAAGCGTAACACATGATTTAGCTTCAAATCAATGCGAAATAGAAGGCTTAGCATCAAATCCATGCTACACAAATTATTTAGCTTCTTATACTTGCGATATAAGTGATAAAGCTTCATATGCAGGCGAAACAAACGAGTGAGCTGTAAATCCAAGCGAAACACATGATTTAGCTTCAAATCAATGCGAAGTAGAAGGCTTAGCATCAAATCCATGCAACACAAATTATTTAGCATCTTATGCTTGCGATATAAGTGATAAAGCTTCAAATGCCGGCGAAACAAACGAGTGAGCTTTAAATCCAAGCGTAACACATGATTTGACTTCAAATCAATGCGAAGTAGAAGATTTACCTTCAAATCTATGCGAAATAAATGGTTTAGCTTCAAATACTTGTGATATACATGATTTAGCTACAACTGCATGCGAAACAAACGAGTTAGCTTCAAATCCAAGCGAAACACATGATTTAGCTTCAAATCAATGCGAAGTAGAAGGCTTAGCATCAAATCCATGCAACACAAATTATTTAGTTTCTTATACTTGCGATATAAGTGATAAAGCTTCACATGCAGTGTAACAAACGAGTGAGCTTTAAATCCAAGCGTAACACATGATTTAACTTCAAATCAATGCGAAGTAGAAGATTTACCTTCAAATCCATGCGAAACAAATGGTTTAGCTTCAAATACTTGTGATATACATGATTTAGCTTCAACTGCATGCGAAACAAACGAGTTAGCTTCATTTTCCAAGCGAAAACACATGATTTAGCTTCAAATCAATGCGAAGTAGAAGGCTTAGCATCAAATCCATGCAACACAAATTATTTAGGTTCTTATATTTGCGATATAAGTGATAAAGCTTCAAGTGCAGGCGAAACAAACGAGTGAGCTTTGAATCCAAGTGTAACACATGATTTGACTTGAAATCAATGCGAAGTAGAAGATTTACCTTCAAATCCATGCGAAACAAATGGTTTAGCTTGAAATACTTGTGATATACATGATTTAGCTTCAACTGCATGCGAAACAAACAAGTTAGCTTCAAATCCAAGCGAAACACATGATTTAGCTTCAAATCAATGCGAAATAGAAGGCTTAGCATCACATCCATGCTACACAAAATATTTAGCTTCGTATACTTGCGATATAAGTGATATAGCTTCAAATGCAGGTGAAACAACGAGTGATCTTCAAATCCAAGCTTAACACATGATTTAACTTCAAATCAATGGGAAGGAGTAGATTTACCATCAAATCCATGCGAAACAAACGTTTTAGCTTCAAATACTTGTGATATACATGATTTAGCTTCAACTGCATGCGAAACAAACGAGTTAGCTTCAAATCCCAGCGAAACACATGATTTAGCTTCAAATCAATGCGAAGTAGAAGGCTTAGCATCATATCCATGCGACACAAATTATTTAGCTTCTTATACTTGCGATAAACATGATTTAGCTTCAGCTGCATGCGAAACAAACGAGTTAGCTTCAAATCCAAGCGAAACACATGATTTAGCTTCAAATCAATGCGAAGTAGAAGGCTTAGCATCAAATCCATGCCACACAAATTATTTAGTTTCTTATTCTTGCGATATAAGTGATAAAGCTTCAAATGCAGGTGAAACAAACAAGTAAGCTTTAAATCCAAGCGTAACACATGATTTAACTTCAAATCAATGCGAAGTAGAAGATTTACCTTCAAATCCATGCGAAACAAGTGGTTTAGCTTCAAATACTTGTGATATACATGATTTAGCTTCAGCTGCATGCGAAACAAACGAGTTAGCTTCAAATCCAAGCGAAACACATGATTTAGCTTCAAATCAATGCGAAGTAGAAGGCTTAGCATCAAATCCATGCAACACAAATTATTTAGCTTCTTATATTTGCGATATAAGTGATAAAGCTTCAAGTGCAGGCGAAACAAACGAGTGAGCTTTGAATCCAAGTGTAACACATGATTTGACTTGAAATCAATGCGAAGTAGAAGATTTACCTTCAAATCCATGCGAAACAAATGGTTAGCTTCAATACTTGTGATATACATGATTTAGCTTCAACTGCATGCGAAACAAACAAGTTAGCTTCAATCCAAGCGAAACACATGATTTAGCTTCAAATCAATGCGAAATAGAAGGCTTAGCATCACATCCATGCTACACAAAATATTTAGCTTCGTATACTTGCGATATAAGTGATATAGCTTCAAATGCAGGTGAAACAAACGAGTGATCTTCAAATCCAAGCTTAACACATGATTTAACTTCAAATCAATGGGAAGGAGTAGATTTACCATCAAATCCATGCGAAACAAACGTTTTAGCTTCAAATACTTGTGATATACATGATTTAGCTTCAACTGCATGCGAAACAAACGAGTTAGCTTCAAATCCAAGCGAAACACATGATCTAGCTTCAAATCAATGCGAAGTAGAAGGCTTAGCATCAAATCCATGCGACACAAATTATTTAGCTTCAAATACTTGTGATAAACATGATTTAGCTTCAGCTGCATGCGAAACAAACGAGTTAGCTTCAAATCCAAGCGAAACACATGATTTAGCTTCAAATCAATGCGAAGTAGAAGGCTTAGCATCAAATCCATGCCACACAAATTATTTAGTTTCTTATTCTTGCGATATAAGTGATAAAGCTTCAAATGCAGGTGAAACAAACATGTAAGCTTTAAATCCAAGCGTAACACATGATTTAACTTCAAATCAATGCGAAGTAGAAGATTTACCTTCAAATCCATGCGAAACAAATGGGTTTAGCTTCAAATACTTGTGATATACATGATTTAGCTTCAGCTGCATGCGAAACAAACGAGTTAGCTTCAAATCCAAGCGAAAACACATGATTTAGCTTCAAATCAATGCGAAGTAGAAGGCTTAGCATCAAATCCATGCAACACAAATTATTTAGCTTCTTATACTTGCGATGTAAGTGATAAAGCATCAAATGCAGGCGAAACAAACGAGTGATATTCAAATCCAAGCGTAACACATGATTTAACTTCAGATCAGTGGGAAGTAGAAGATTTACCTTCAAATCCATGCGAAACAAATGGTTTAGCTTCAAATACTTGTGATATACATGATTTAGCTTCAACTGCATTCGAAACAAACGAGTTAGCTTCAAATCCAAGCGAAACACATGATTTAGCTTCAAATCAATGCGAAGTAGAAGGCTTAGCATCAAATCCAAGCAACACAAATTATTTAGCTTCTTATACTTGCGATATAAGTGATAAAGCTTCAAATGCAGGTGAAACAAACGAGTGAGCTTTAAATCCAAGCGTAACACATGATTTAACTTCAAATCAATGCGAAGTAGAAGATTTACCTTCAAATCCATGCGAAACAAATGGCTAAGCTTCAAATACTTGTGATATACATGACTAGCTTCATCTGCATGCGAAACAAACGAGTTAGCTTCAAATCCAAGCGAAACACATGATTTAGCTTCAAATCAATGCGAAATAGAAGGCTTAGCATCAAATCCATGCGACACAAATTATTTAGCTTCGTATACTTGCAATATAAGTGATATAGCTTCAAATGCAACAAACAAACGAGTGATCTTCAAATCCGAGCGTAACACTTGATTTAACTTCAAATCAATGGGAAGTAGATGATTTACCTTCTAATCCATGCAACACAAATTATTTAGCTTCTTATACTTGCGATATAAGTGATAATGCTTCAAATGCAGGTGAAACAAACGAGTTAGCTTCAAATCCAAGCGAAACACATGATTTAGCTTCAAATCAATGCGAAATAGAAGGCTTAGCATCAAATCCATGCGACACAAATTATTTAGCTTGATATACTTGCGATATAAGTGATAAAGCTTCAAATGCAGGTGAAACAAACGAGTGAGCGTTAAATCCAAGCGAAACACATGATTTAGCTTCAAATCAGTGCGAAGTAGAAGGCTTAGCATCAAATCCATGCAACACAAATTATTTAGCTTCTTATACTTGCGATATAAGTGATAAAGCTTCAAATGCAGGCGAAACAAACGAGTGAGCTTCAAATCCAAGCGAAACACATGATTTAGCTTCAAATCAATGCGAAGTAGAAGGCTTAGCATCAAATCCATGCAACACAAATTATTTAGCTTCTTATACTTGCGATGTAAGTGATAAAGCATCAAATGCAGGCGAAACAAACGAGTGATATTCAAATCCAAGCGTAACACATGATTTAGCTTCAAATCAATGCGAAATAGAAGGCTTAGCATCAAATCCATGCTACACAAATTATTTAGCTTCTTATACTTGCGATATAAGTGATAAAGCTTCATATGCAGGCGAAACAAACGAGTGAGCTGTAAATCCAAGCGAAACACATGATTAGCTTCAATCAATGCGAAGTAGAAGCTTAGCATCAAATCCATGCAACACAAATTATTTAGCATCTTATGCTTGCGATATAAGTGATAAAGCTTCAAATGCCGGCGAAACAAACGAGTGAGCTTTAAATCCAAGCGTAACACATGATTTGACTTCAAATCAATGCGAAGTAGAAGATTTACCTTCAATCCATGCGAAAACAAATGGTTTAGCTTCAAATACTTGTGATATACATGATTTAGCTACAACTGCATGCGAAACAAAACGAGTTAGCTTCAAATCCAAGCGAAACACATGATTTAGCTTCAAATCAATGCGAAGTAGAAGGCTTAGCATCAAATCCATGCAACACAAATTATTTAGTTTCTTATACTTGCGATATAAGTGATAAAGCTTCACATGCAGGTGTAACAAACGAGTGAGCTTTAAATCCAAGCGTACACATGATTTAACTTCAAATCAATGCGAAGTAGAAGATTTACCTTCAAATCCATGCGAAACAAATGGTTTAGCTTCAAATACTTGTGATATACATGATTTAGCTTCAACTGCATGCGAAACAAACGAGTTAGCTTCATTTCCAAGCGAAACACATGATTTAGCTTCAAATCAATGCGAAGTAGAAGGCTTAGCATCAAATCCATGCAACACAAATTATTTAGGTTCTTATATTTGCTGATATAAGTGATAAAGCTTCAAGTGCAGGCGAAACAAACGAGTGAGCTTTGAATCCAAGTGTAACACATGATTTGACTTGAAATCAATGCGAAGTAGAAGATTTACCTTCAAATCCATGCGAAACAAATGGTTTAGCTTCAAATACTTGTGATATACATGATTTAGCTTCAACTGCATGCGAAACAAACAAGTTAGCTTCAAATCCAAGCGAAACACATGATTTAGCTTCAAATCAATGCGAAATAGAAGGCTTAGCATCACATCCATGCTACACAAAATATTTAGCTTCGTATACTTGCGATATAAGTGATATAGCTTCAAATGCAGGTGAAACAACGAGTGATCTTCAATCCAAGCTTAACACATGATTTAACTTCAAATCAATGGGAAGGAGTAGATTTACCATCAAATCCATGCGAAACAAACGTTTTAGCTTCAAATACTTGTGATATACATGATTTAGCTTCAACTGCACGCGAAACAAACGAGTTAGACTTCAAATCCAAGCGAAACACATGATTTAGCTTCAAATCAATGCGAAGTAGAAGGCTTAGCATCATATCCATGCGACACAAATTATTTAGCTTCTTATACTTGCGATAAACATGATTTAGCTACAACTGCATGCGAAACAAACGAGTTAGCTTCAAATCCAAGCGAAACACATGATTTAGCTTCAAATCAATGCGAGTAGAAGGCTTAGCATCAAATCCATGCAACACAAATTATTTAGTTTCTTATACTTGCGATATAAGTGATAAAGCTTCACATGCAGGTGTAACAAACGAGTGAGCTTTAAATCCAAGCGTAACACATGATTTTAACTTCAAATCAATGCGAAGTAGAAGATTACCTTCAAATCCATGCGAAACAAATGGTTTAAGCTCAAAATACTTGTGATATACATGGATTTAGCTTCAACTGCATGCGAAACAAACGAGTTAGCTTCATTTCAAGCGAAACACATGATTTAGCTTCAAATCAATGCGAAGTAGAAGGCTTAGCATCAAATCCATGCAACACAAATTATTTAGGTTCTTATATTTGCGATATAAGTGATAAAGCTTCAAGTGCAGGCGAAACAAACGAGTGAGCTTTGAATCCAAGTGTAACACATGATTTGACTTGAAATCAATGCGAAGTAGAAGATTTACCTTCAAATCCATTGCGAAACAAATGGTTTAGCTTGAAATACTTGTGATATACATGATTTAGCTTCAACTGCATGCGAAACAAACAAGTTAGCTTCAAATCCAAGCGAAACACATGATTTAGCTTCAAATCAATGCGAAATAGAAGGCTTAGCATCACATCCATGCTACACAAAATATTTAGCTTGCTGTTATACTTGCGATATAAGTGATATAGCTTCAAATGCAGGTGAAACAACGAGTGATCTTCAAATCCAAGCTTAACACATGATTTAACTCAAATCAATGGGAAGGGGAGTAGATTTACCATCAAATCCATGCGAAACAAACGTTTTAGCTTCAAATACTTGTGATATACATGATTTAGCTTCAACTGCATGCGAAACAAACGAGTTAGCTTCAAATCCAAGCGAAACACATGATTTAGCTTCAAATCAATGCGAAGTAGAAGGCTTAGCATCATATCCATGCGACACAAATTATTTAGCTTCTTATACTTGCGATAAACATGATTTAGCTTCAGCTGCATGCGAAACAAACGAGTTAGCTTCAAATCCAAGCGAAACACATGATTTAGCTTCAAATCAATGCGAAGTAGAAGGCTTAGCATCAAATCCATGCCACACAAATTATTTAGTTTCTTATTCTTGCGATATAAGTGATAAAGCTTCAAATGCAGGTGAAACAAACAAGTAAGCTTTAAATCCAAGCGTAACACATGATTTAACTTCAAATCAATGCGAAGTAGAAGATTTACCTTCAAATCCATGCGAAACAAATGGTTTAGCTTCAAATACTTGTGATATACATGATTTAGCTTCAGCTGCATGCGAAACAAACGAGTTAGCTTCAAATCCAAGCGAAACACATGATTTAGCTTCAAATCAATGCGAAGTAGAAGGCTTAGCATCAAATCCATGCAACACAAATTATTTAGCTTCTTATACTTGCGATATAAGTGATAATGCTTCAAATGCAGGTGAAACAAACGAGTGAGCTTTAAATTCAAACGTAACACATGATTTAACTTCAAATCAATGCGAAGTAGAAGATTTACCTTCAAATCCACGCGAAACAAATGGTTTAGCTTCAAATACTTGTGATATACATGATTTAGCTTCAGCTGAATGCGAAACAAACGAGTTAGCTACAAATCCAAGCGAAACACATGATTTAGCTTCAAATCAATGCGAAGTAGAAGGCTTAGCATCAGATCCATGCAATACAAATTATTTAGCTTCTTATACTTGCGATATAAGTGATAATGCTTCAAATGCAGGTGAAACAAACGAGTGAGCTTTAAATTCAAACGTAACACATGATTTAACTTCAAATCAATGCGAAGTAGAAGATTTACCTTCAAATCCACGCGAAACAAATGGTTTAGCTTCAAATACTTGTGATATACATGATTTAGCTTCAGCTGAATGCGAAACAAACGTGTTAGCTACAAATCCAAGCGAAACACATGATTTAGCTTCAAATCAATGCGAAGTAGAAGGCTTAGCATCAAATCCATGCCACACAAATTATTTAGTTTCTTATTCTTGCGATATAAGTGATAAAGCTTCAAATGCAGGTGAAACAAACATGTAAGCTTTAAATCCAAGCGTAACACATGATTTAACTTCAAATCAATGCGAAGTAGAAGATTTACCTTCAAATCCATGCGAAACAAATGGTTTAGCTTCAAATACTTGTGATATACATGATTTAGCTTCAGCTGCATGCGAAACAAACGAGTTAGCTTCAAATCCAAGCGAAACACATGATTTAGCTTCAAATCAATGCGAAGTAGAAGGCTTAGCATCAAATCCATGCAACACAAATTATTTAGCTTCTTATACTTGCGATGTAAGTGATAAAGCATCAAATGCAGGCGAAACAAACGAGTGATATTCAAATCCAAGCGTAACACATGATTTAACTTCAGATCAGTGGGAAGTAGAAGATTTACCTTCAAATCCATGCGAAACAAATGGTTTAGCTTCAAATACTTGTGATATACATGATTTAGCTTCAACTGCATGCGAAACAAACGAGTTAGCTTCAAATCCAAGCGAAACACATGATTTAGCTTCAAATCAATGCGAAGTAGAAGGCTTAGCATCAAATCCAAGCAACACAAATTATTTAGCTTCTTATACTTGCGATATAAGTGATAAAGCTTCAAATGCAGGTGAAACAAACGAGTGAGCTTTAAATCCAAGCGTAACACATGATTTAACTTCAAATCAATGCGAAGTAGAAGATTTACCTTCAAATCCATGCGAAACAAATGGCTAAGCTTCAAATACTTGTGATATACATGACTTAGCTTCATCTGCATGCGAAACAAACGAGTTTGCTTCAAATCCAAGCGAAACACATGATTTAGCTTCAAATCAATGCGAAGTAGAAGGCTTAGCATCAAGTCCATGCAACACAAATTATTTAGCTTCTTATACTTGCGATATAAGTGATAATGCTTCAAATGCAGGTGAAACAAACGAGTTAGCTTCAAATCCAAGCGAAACACATGATTTAGCTTCAAATCAATGCGAAATAGAAGGCTTAGCATCAAATCCATGCGACACAAATTATTTAGCTTGATATACTTGCGATATAAGTGATAAAGCTTCAAATGCAGGTGAAACAAACGAGTGAGCGTTAAATCCAAGCGAAACACATGATTTAGCTTCAAATCAGTGCGAAGTAGAAGGCTTAGCATCAAATCCATGCAACACAAATTATTTAGCTTCTTATACTTGCGATATAAGTGATAAAGCTTCAAATGCAGGCGAAACAAACGAGTGAGCTTCAAATCCAAGCGAAACACATGATTTAGCTTCAAATCAATGCGAAATAGAAGGCGTAGCATCAAATCCATGCGACACAAATTATTTAGCTTGATATACTTGCGATATAAGTGATAAAGCTTCAAATGCATGCGAAACAAACGAGTTAGCTTCAAATCCAAGCGATACACATGATTTAGCTTCAAATCAATGCGAAGTAGAAGGCTTAGCATCAAATCCATGCAATACAAATTATTTAGCTTCTTATACTTGCGATATAAGTGATAAAGCTTCAAGTGCAGGTGAAACAAACGAGTGAGCTTTAAATCCAAGCGTAACACTTGATTTAATTTCAAATCAATGCGAAGTAGAATATTTACCTTCAAATCCATGCGAAACAAATGGTTTAGCTTCAAATATTGTGATATACATGATTTAGCTTCAACTGCATGCGAAACAAACGAGTTAGCTTCAAATCCAAGCGAAACACATGATTTAGCTTCAAATCAATGCGAAATAGAAGGCTTAGCATCAAATCCATGCGACACAAATTATTTAGCTTCGTATACTTGCAATATAAGTGATATAGCTTCAAATGCAACAAACAAACGAGTGATCTTCAAATCCGAGCGTAACACTTGATTTAACTTCAAATCAATGGGAAGTAGATGATTTACCTTCTAATCCATGCAACACAAATTATTTAGCTTCTTATACTTGCGATATAAGTGATAATGCTTCAAATGCAGGTGAAACAAACGAGTTAGCTTCAAATCCAAGCGAAACACATGATTTAGCTTCAAATCAATGCGAAATAGAAGGCTTAGCATCAAATCCATGCGACACAAATTATTTAGCTTGATATACTTGCGATATAAGTGATAAAGCTTCAAATGCAGGTGAAACAAACGAGTGAGCGTTAAATCCAAGCGAAACACATGATTTAGCTTCAAATCAGTGCGAAGTAGAAGGCTTAGCATCAAATCCATGCAACACAAATTATTTAGCTTCTTATACTTGCGATATAAGTGATAAAGCTTCAAATGCAGGCGAAACAAACGAGTGAGCTTCAAATCCAAGCGAAACACATGATTTAGCTTCAAATCAATGCGAAGTAGAAGGCTTAGCATCAAATCCATGCAACACAAATTATTTAGCTTCTTATACTTGCGATGTAAGTGATAAAGCATCAAATGCAGGCGAAACAAACGAGTGATATTCAAATCCAAGCGTAACACATGATTTAGCTTCAAATCAATGCGAAATAGAAGGCTTAGCATCAAATCCATGCTACACAAATTATTTAGCTTCTTATACTTGCGATATAAGTGATAAAGCTTCATATGCAGGCGAAACAAACGAGTGAGCTGTAAATCCAAGCGAAACACATGATTTAGCTTCAAATCAATGCGAAGTAGAAGGCTTAGCATCAAATCCATGCAACACAAATTATTTAGCATCTTATGCTTGCGATATAAGTGATAAAGCTTCAAATGCCGGCGAAACAAACGAGTGAGCTTTAAATCCAAGCGTAACACATGATTTGACTTCAAATCAATGCGAAGTAGAAGATTTACCTTCAAATCCATGCGAAACAAATGGTTTAGCTTCAAATACTTGTGATATACATGATTTAGCTACAACTGCATGCGAAACAAACGAGTTAGCTTCAAATCCAAGCGAAACACATGATTTAGCTTCAAATCAATGCGAAGTAGAAGGCTTAGCATCAAATCCATGCAACACAAATTATTTAGTTTCTTATACTTGCGATATAAGTGATAAAGCTTCACATGCAGGTGTAACAAACGAGTGAGCTTTAAATCCAAGCGTAACACATGATTTAACTTCAAATCAATGCGAAGTAGAAGATTTACCTTCAAATCCATGCGAAACAAATGGTTTAGCTTCAAATACTTGTGATATACATGATTTAGCTTCAACTGCATGCGAAACAAACGAGTTAGCTTCATTTCCAAGCGAAACACATGATTTAGCTTCAAATCAATGCGAAGTAGAAGGCTTAGCATCAAATCCATGCAACACAAATTATTTAGGTTCTTATATTTGCGATATAAGTGATAAAGCTTCAAGTGCAGGCGAAACAAACGAGTGAGCTTTGAATCCAAGTGTAACACATGATTTGACTTGAAATCAATGCGAAGTAGAAGATTTACCTTCAAATCCATGCGAAACAAATGGTTTAGCTTCAAATACTTGTGATATACATGATTTAGCTTCAACTGCATGCGAAACAAACAAGTTAGCTTCAAATCAAGCGAAACACATGATTTAGCTTCAAATCAATGCGAAATAGAAGGCTTAGCATCACATCCATGCTACACAAAATATTTAGCTTCGTATACTTGCGATATAAGTGATATAGCTTCAAATGCAGGTGAAACAACGAGTGATCTTCAAATCCAAGCTTAACACATGATTTAACTTCAAATCAATGGGAAGGAGTAGATTTACCATCAAATCATGCGAAACAAACGTTTTAGCTTCAAATACTTGTGATATACATGATTTAGCTTCAACTGCACGCGAAACAAACGAGTTAGCTTCAAATCCAAGCGAAACACATGATTAGCTTCAAATCAATGCGAAGTAGAAGGCTTAGCATCATATCCATGCGACACAAATTATTTAGCTTCTTATACTTGCGATAAACATGATTTAGCTACAACTGCATGCGAAACAAACGAGTTAGCTTCAAATCCAAGCGAAACACATGATTTAGCTTCAAATCAATGCGAAGTAGAAGGCTTAGCATCAAATCCATGCAACACAAATTATTTAGTTTCTTATACTTGCGATATAAGTGATAAAGCTTCACATGCAGGTGTAACAAACGAGTGAGCTTTAAATCCAAGCGTAACACATGATTTAACTTCAAATCAATGCGAAGTAGAAGATTTACCTTCAAATCCATGCGAAACAAATGGTTTAGCTTCAAATACTTGTGATATACATGATTTAGCTTCAACTGCATGCGAAACAAACGAGTTAGCTTCATTTCCAAGCGAAACACATGATTTAGCTTCAAATCAATGCGAAGTAGAAGGCTTAGCATCAAATCCATGCAACACAAATTATTTAGGTTCTTATATTTGCGATATAAGTGATAAAGCTTCAAGTGCAGGCGAAACAAACGAGTGAGCTTTGAATCCAAGTGTAACACATGATTTGACTTGAAATCAATGCGAAGTAGAAGATTTACCTTCAAATCCATGCGAAACAAATGGTTTAGCTTGAAATACTTGTGATATACATGATTTAGCTTCAACTGCATGCGAAACAAACAAGTTAGCTTCAAATCCAAGCGAAACACATGATTTAGCTTCAAATCAATGCGAAATAGAAGGCTTAGCATCACATCCATGCTACACAAAATATTTAGCTTCGTATACTTGCGATATAAGTGATATAGCTTCAAATGCAGGTGAAACAACGAGTGATCTTCAAATCCAAGCTTAACACATGATTTAACTTCAAATCAATGGGAAGGAGTAGATTTACCATCAAATCCATGCGAAACAAACGTTTTAGCTTCAAATACTTGTGATATACATGATTTAGCTTCAACTGCATGCGAAACAAACGAGTTAGCTTCAAATCCAAGCGAAACACATGATTTAGCTTCAAATCAATGCGAAGTAGAAGGCTTAGCATCATATCCATGCGACACAAATTATTTAGCTTCTTATACTTGCGATAAACATGATTTAGCTTCAGCTGCATGCGAAACAAACGAGTTAGCTTCAAATCCAAGCGAAACAGATGATTTAGCTTCAAATCAATGCGAAGTAGAAGGCTTAGCATCAAATCCATGCCACACAAATTATTTAGTTTCTTATTCTTGCGATATAAGTGATAAAGCTTCAAATGCAGGTGAAACAAACAAGTAAGCTTTAAATCCAAGCGTAACACATGATTTAACTTCAAATCAATGCGAAGTAGAAGATTTACCTTCAAATCCATGCGAAACAAATGGTTTAGCTTCAAATACTTGTGATATACATGATTTAGCTTCAGCTGCATGCGAAACAAACGAGTTAGCTTCAAATCCAAGCGAAACACATGATTTAGCTTCAAATCAATGCGAAGTAGAAGGCTTAGCATCAAATCCATGCAACACAAATTATTTAGCTTCTTATACTTGCGATATAAGTGATAATGCTTCAAATGCAGGTGAAACAAACGAGTGAGCTTTAAATTCAAACGTAACACATGATTTAACTTCAAATCAATGCGAAGTAGAAGATTTACCTTCAAATCCACGCGAAACAAATGGTTTAGCTTCAAATACTTGTGATATACATGATTTAGCTTCAGCTGAATGCGAAACAAACGAGTTAGCTACAAATCCAAGCGAAACACATGATTTAGCTTCAAATCAATGCGAAGTAGAAGGCTTAGCATCAGATCCATGCAATACAAATTATTTAGCTTCTTATACTTGCGATATAAGTGATAATGCTTCAAATGCAGGTGAAACAAACGAGTGAGCTTTAAATTCAAACGTAACACATGATTTAACTTCAAATCAATGCGAAGTAGAAGATTTACCTTCAAATCCACGCGAAACAAATGGTTTAGCTTCAAATACTTGTGATATACATGATTTAGCTTCAGCTGAATGCGAAACAAACGTGTTAGCTACAAATCCAAGCGAAACACATGATTTAGCTTCAAATCAATGCGAAGTAGAAGGCTTAGCATCAAATCCATGCCACACAAATTATTTAGTTTCTTATTCTTGCGATATAAGTGATAAAGCTTCAAATGCAGGTGAAACAAACATGTAAGCTTTAAATCCAAGCGTAACACATGATTTAACTTCAAATCAATGCGAAGTAGAAGATTTACCTTCAAATCCATGCGAAACAAATGGTTTAGCTTCAAATACTTGTGATATACATGATTTAGCTTCAGCTGCATGCGAAACAAACGAGTTAGCTTCAAATCCAAGCGAAACACATGATTTAGCTTCAAATCAATGCGAAGTAGAAGGCTTAGCATCAAATCCATGCAACACAAATTATTTAGCTTCTTATACTTGCGATGTAAGTGATAAAGCATCAAATGCAGGCGAAACAAACGAGTGATATTCAAATCCAAGCGTAACACATGATTTAACTTCAGATCAGTGGGAAGTAGAAGATTTACCTTCAAATCCATGCGAAACAAATGGTTTAGCTTCAAATACTTGTGATATACATGATTTAGCTTCAACTGCATGCGAAACAAACGAGTTAGCTTCAAATCCAAGCGAAACACATGATTTAGCTTCAAATCAATGCGAAGTAGAAGGCTTAGCATCAAATCCAAGCAACACAAATTATTTAGCTTCTTATACTTGCGATATAAGTGATAAAGCTTCAAATGCAGGTGAAACAAACGAGTGAGCTTTAAATCCAAGCGTAACACATGATTTAACTTCAAATCAATGCGAAGTAGAAGATTTACCTTCAAATCCATGCGAAACAAATGGCTAAGCTTCAAATACTTGTGATATACATGACTTAGCTTCATCTGCATGCGAAACAAACGAGTTTGCTTCAAATCCAAGCGAAACACATGATTTAGCTTCAAATCAATGCGAAGTAGAAGGCTTAGCATCAAGTCCATGCAACACAAATTATTTAGCTTCTTATACTTGCGATATAAGTGATAATGCTTCAAATGCAGGTGAAACAAACGAGTTAGCTTCAAATCCAAGCGAAACACATGATTTAGCTTCAAATCAATGCGAAATAGAAGGCTTAGCATCAAATCCATGCGACACAAATTATTTAGCTTGATATACTTGCGATATAAGTGATAAAGCTTCAAATGCAGGTGAAACAAACGAGTGAGCGTTAAATCCAAGCGAAACACATGATTTAGCTTCAAATCAGTGCGAAGTAGAAGGCTTAGCATCAAATCCATGCAACACAAATTATTTAGCTTCTTATACTTGCGATATAAGTGATAAAGCTTCAAATGCAGGCGAAACAAACGAGTGAGCTTCAAATCCAAGCGAAACACATGATTTAGCTTCAAATCAATGCGAAATAGAAGGCTTAGCATCAAATCCATGCGACACAAATTATTTAGCTTGATATACTTGCGATATAAGTGATAAAGCTTCAAATGCATGCGAAACAAACGAGTTAGCTTCAAATCCAAGCGATACACATGATTTAGCTTCAAATCAATGCGAAGTAGAAGGCTTAGCATCAAATCCATGCAATACAAATTATTTAGCTTCTTATACTTGCGATATAAGTGATAAAGCTTCAAGTGCAGGTGAAACAAACGAGTGAGCTTTAAATCCAAGCGTAACACTTGATTTAATTTCAAATCAATGCGAAGTAGAATATTTACCTTCAAATCCATGCGAAACAAATGGTTTAGCTTCAAATATTGTGATATACATGATTTAGCTTCAACTGCATGCGAAACAAACGAGTTAGCTTCAAATCCAAGCGAAACACATGATTTAGCTTCAAATCAATGCGAAATAGAAGGCTTAGCATCAAATCCATGCGACACAAATTATTTAGCTTCGTATACTTGCAATATAAGTGATATAGCTTCAAATGCAACAAACAAACGAGTGATCTTCAAATCCGAGCGTAACACTTGATTTAACTTCAAATCAATGGGAAGTAGATGATTTACCTTCTAATCCATGCAACACAAATTATTTAGCTTCTTATACTTGCGATATAAGTGATAATGCTTCAAATGCAGGTGAAACAAACGAGTTAGCTTCAAATCCAAGCGAAACACATGATTTAGCTTCAAATCAATGCGAAATAGAAGGCTTAGCATCAAATCCATGCGACACAAATTATTTAGCTTGATATACTTGCGATATAAGTGATAAAGCTTCAAATGCAGGTGAAACAAACGAGTGAGCGTTAAATCCAAGCGAAACACATGATTTAGCTTCAAATCAGTGCGAAGTAGAAGGCTTAGCATCAAATCCATGCAACACAAATTATTTAGCTTCTTATACTTGCGATATAAGTGATAAAGCTTCAAATGCAGGCGAAACAAACGAGTGAGCTTCAAATCCAAGCGAAACACATGATTTAGCTTCAAATCAATGCGAAGTAGAAGGCTTAGCATCAAATCCATGCAACACAAATTATTTAGCTTCTTATACTTGCGATGTAAGTGATAAAGCATCAAATGCAGGCGAAACAAACGAGTGATATTCAAATCCAAGCGTAACACATGATTTAGCTTCAAATCAATGCGAAATAGAAGGCTTAGCATCAAATCCATGCTACACAAATTATTTAGCTTCTTATACTTGCGATATAAGTGATAAAGCTTCATATGCAGGCGAAACAAACGAGTGAGCTGTAAATCCAAGCGAAACACATGATTTAGCTTCAAATCAATGCGAAGTAGAAGGCTTAGCATCAAATCCATGCAACACAAATTATTTAGCATCTTATGCTTGCGATATAAGTGATAAAGCTTCAAATGCCGGCGAAACAAACGAGTGAGCTTTAAATCCAAGCGTAACACATGATTTGACTTCAAATCAATGCGAAGTAGAAGATTTACCTTCAAATCCATGCGAAACAAATGGTTTAGCTTCAAATACTTGTGATATACATGATTTAGCTACAACTGCATGCGAAACAAACGAGTTAGCTTCAAATCCAAGCGAAACACATGATTTAGCTTCAAATCAATGCGAAGTAGAAGGCTTAGCATCAAATCCATGCAACACAAATTATTTAGTTTCTTATACTTGCGATATAAGTGATAAAGCTTCACATGCAGGTGTAACAAACGAGTGAGCTTTAAATCCAAGCGTAACACATGATTTAACTTCAAATCAATGCGAAGTAGAAGATTTACCTTCAAATCCATGCGAAACAAATGGTTTAGCTTCAAATACTTGTGATATACATGATTTAGCTCCAACTGCATGCGAAACAAACGAGTTAGCTTCATTTCCAAGCGAAACACATGATTTAGCTTCAAATCAATGCGAAGTAGAAGGCTTAGCATCAAATCCATGCAACACAAATTATTTAGGTTCTTATATTTGCGATATAAGTGATAAAGCTTCAAGTGCAGGCGAAACAAACGAGTGAGCTTTGAATCCAAGTGTAACACATGATTTGACTTGAAATCAATGCGAAGTAGAAGATTTACCTTCAAATCCATGCGAAACAAATGGTTTAGCTTCAAATACTTGTGATATACATGATTTAGCTTCAACTGCATGCGAAACAAACAAGTTAGCTTCAAATCCAAGCGAAACACATGATTTAGCTTCAAATCAATGCGAAATAGAAGGCTTAGCATCACATCCATGCTACACAAAATATTTAGCTTCGTATACTTGCGATATAAGTGATATAGCTTCAAATGCAGGTGAAACAACGAGTGATCTTCAAATCCAAGCTTAACACATGATTTAACTTCAAATCAATGGGAAGGAGTAGATTTACCATCAAATCCATGCGAAACAAACGTTTTAGCTTCAAATACTTGTGATATACATGATTTAGCTTCAACTGCACGCGAACAAACGAGTTAGCTTCAAATCCAAGCGAAACACATGATTTAGCTTCAATCAATGCGAAGTAGAAGGCTTAGCATCATATCCATGCGACACAAATTATTTAGCTTCTTATACTTGCGATAAACATGATTTAGCTACAACTGCATGCGAAACAAACGAGTTAGCTTCAAATCCAAGCGAAACACATGATTTAGCTTCAAATCAATGCGAAGTAGAAGGCTTAGCATCAAATCCATGCAACACAAATTATTTAGCTTCTTATACTTGCGATATAAGTGATAAAGCTTCAAATGCAGGCGAAACAAACGAGTGAGCTTTAAATCCAAGCGCAACACATGATTTAACTTCAAATGAATGCGAAGTAGAAGATTTACCTTCAAATCCATGCGAAACAATTGGTTTAGCTTCAAATACTTGTGATATACATGATTTAGCTTCAGCTGCATGCGAAACATACGAGTTAGCTTCAAATCCAAGCGAAACACATGATTTAGCTTCAAATCAATGCGAAATAGAAGGCTTAGCATCAAATCCATGCGACACAAATTATTTAGCTTCGTATACTTGCGATATAAGTGATATAGCTTCAAGTGCAGGCGAAACAAACGAGTGAGCTTTGAATCCAAGTGTAACACATGATTTGACTTGAAATCAATGCGAAGTAGAAGATTTACCTTCAAATCCATGCGAAACAAATGGTTTAGCTTGAAATACTTGTGATATACATGATTTAGCTTCAGCTGCATGCGAAGCAAACGAGTTAGCTTCAAATCCAAGCGAAACGCATGATTTAGCTTCAAATCAATGCGAAATAGAAGGCTTAGCATCAAATCCATGCGACACAAATTATTTAGCTTCGTATACTTGCGATATAAGTGATATAGCTTCAAATGCAGGTGAAACAACGAGTGATCTTCAAATCGGAGCGTAACACTTGATTTAACTTCAAATCAATGGAAGTAGAAGATTTACCTTCAAATCCATCCGAAACAAATGGTTTAGCTTCAAATACTTTTGATATACATGATTTAGCTTCAGCTTCATGCGAAACAAACGAGTTAGCTTCAAATCCAAGCGAAACACATGATTTAGCTTCAAATCAATGCGAAGTAGAAGGCTTAGCATCAAATCCATGCAACACAAATTATTTAGCTTCTTATACTTGCGATATAAGTGATAAAGCTTCAAATGCAGGCGAAACAAACGAGTGAGCTTTAAATCCAAACGTAACACTTGATTTAACTTCAAATCAATGCGAAGTAGAAGGCTTAGCATCAAATCCATGCCACACAAATTATTTAGTTTCTTATTCTTGCGATATAAGTGATAAAGCTTCAAATGCAGGTGAAACAAACAAGTAAGCTTTAAATCCAAGCGTAACACATGATTTAACTTCAAATCAATGCGAAGTAGAAGATTTACCTTCAAATCCATGCGAAACAAATGGTTTAGCTTCAAATACTTGTGATATACATGATTTAGCTTCAGCTGCATGCGAAACAAACGAGTTAGCTTCAAATCCAAGCGAAACACATGATTTAGCTTCAAATCAATGCGAAGTAGAAGGCTTAGCATCAAATCCATGCAACACAAATTATTTAGCTTCTTATACTTGCGATGTAAGTGATAAAGCATCAAATGCAGGCGAAACAAACGAGTGATATTCAAATCCAAGCGTAACACATGATTTAACTTCAGATCAGTGGGAAGTAGAAGATTTACCTTCAAATCCATGCGAAACAAATGGTTTAGCTTCAAATACTTGTGATATACATGATTTAGCTTCAACTGCATGCGAAACAAACGAGTTAGCTTCAAATCCAAGCGAAACACATGATTTAGCTTCAAATCAATGCGAAGTAGAAGGCTTAGCAACAAATCCATGCAACACAAATTATTTAGCTTCTTATACTTGCGATATAAGTGATAATGCTTCAAATGCAGGTGAAACAAACGAGTGAGCTTTAAATTCAAACGTAACACATGATTTAACTTCAAATCAATGCGAAGTAGAAGATTTACCTTCAAATCCACGCGAAACAAATGGTTTAGCTTCAAATACTTGTGATATACATGATTTAGCTTCAGCTGAATGCGAAACAAACGAGTTAGCTACAAATCCAAGCGAAACACATGATTTAGCTTCAAATCAATGCGAAGTAGAAGGCTTAGCATCAGATCCATGCAATACAAATTATTTAGCTTCTTATACTTGCGATATAAGTGATAATGCTTCAAATGCAGGTGAAACAAACGAGTGAGCTTTAAATTCAAACGTAACACATGATTTAACTTCAAATCAATGCGAAGTAGAAGATTTACCTTCAAATCCACGCGAAACAAATGGTTTAGCTTCAAATACTTGTGATATACATGATTTAGCTTCAGCTGAATGCGAAACAAACGTGTTAGCTACAAATCCAAGCGAAACACATGATTTAGCTTCAAATCAATGCGAAGTAGAAGGCTTAGCATCAAATCCATGCAATACAAATTATTTAGCTTCTTATACTTGCGATATAAGTGATAAAGCTTCAAATGCAGGTGAAACAAACGAGTGATCTTCAAATCCAAGCTTAACACATGATTTAACTTCAAATCATTGGGAAGTAGCAGATTTACCATCAAATCCATGCGAAAGAAACGTTTTAGCTTCAAATACTTGTGATATACATGATTTAGCTTCAGCTGCATGCGAAACAAACGAGTTAGCTTCAAATCCAAGCGAAACACATGATTTAGCTTCAAATCAATGCGAAGTATAAGGCTTAGCATCAAATCCATGCAACACAAATTATTTAGCTTCTTATACTTGCGATATAAGTGATAAAGCTTCAAATGCAGGCGAAACAAACGAGTGATCTTTAAATCCAAGCGTAACACATGATTTGACTTCAAATCAATGCGGAGTAGAAGATTTACCTTCAAATTCATGCGAAACAAATGGTTTAGCTTCAAATACTTGTGATATACATGATTTAGCTTCAACTGCATGCGAAACAAACGAGTGAGCTTTAAATCCAAGCGTAACACTTGATTTAATTTCAAATCAATGCGAAGTAGAATATTTACCTTCAAATCCATGCGAAACAAATGGTTTAGCTTCAAATATTGTGATATACATGATTTAGCTTCAACTGCATGCGAAACAAACGAGTTAGCTTCAAATCCAAGCGAAACACATGATTTAGCTTCAAATCAATGCGAAATAGAAGGCTTAGCATCAAATACATGCGACACAAATTATTTAGCTTCGTATACTTGCGATATAAGTGTTAAAGCTTCAAATGCATGCGAAACAAACGAGTTAGCTTCAAATCCAAGCGAAATACATGATTTAGCTTCAAATCAATGCGAAGTAGAAGATTTACCTTCAAATCCATGCGAAACAAATGGTTTAGCTTCAAATATTGTGATATACATGATTTAGCTTCAACTGCATGCGAAACAAACGAGTTAGCTTCAAATCCAAGCGAAACACATGATTTAGCTTCAAATCAATGCGGAATAGAAGGCATAGCATCAAATCCATGCTACACAAGTTATTTAGCTTCCTATACTGGCGATATAAGTGATATAGCTTCAAATGCAGGTGAAACAAACGAGTGATCTTCAAATCCAAGCGTAACACATGTTTTAACTTCAAATCAATGGGAATTAGCAGATTTACCTTCAAATCCACGCGAAACAAATGGTTTAGCTTCAAATACTTGTGATATACATGATTTAGCTTCAGTTGCATGCGAAACAAACGAGTTAGCTTCAAATCCAAGCGAAACACATGATTTAGCTTCAAATCAATGCGAAATAGAAGGCTTAGCATCACATCCATGCTACACAAAATATTTAGCTTCGTATACTTGCGATATAAGTGATATAGCTTCAAATGCAGGTGAAACAACGAGTGATCTTCAAATCCAAGCTTAACACATGATTTAACTTCAAATCAATGGGAAGGAGTAGATTTACCATCAAATCCATGCGAAACAAACGTTTTAGCTTCAAATACTTGTGATATACATGATTTAGCTTCAACTGCATGCGAAACAAACGAGTTAGCTTCAAATCCAAGCGAAACACATGATTTAGCTTCAAATCAATGCGAAGTAGAAGGCTTAGCATCAAATCCATGCGACACAAATTATTTAGCTTCAAATACTTGTGATAAACATGATTTAGCTTCAGCTGCATGCGAAACAAACGAGTTAGCTTCAAATCCAAGCGAAACACATGATTTAGCTTCAAATCAATGCGAAGTAGAAGGCTTAGCATCAAATCCATGCCACACAAATTATTTAGTTTCTTATTCTTGCGATATAAGTGATAAAGCTTCAAATGCAGGTGAAACAAACAAGTAAGCTTTAAATCCAAGCGTAACACATGATTTAACTTCAAATCAATGCGAAGTAGAAGATTTACCTTCAAATCCATGCGAAACAAATGGTTTAGCTTCAAATACTTGTGATATACATGATTTAGCTTCAGCTGCATGCGAAACAAACGAGTTAGCTTCAAATCCAAGCGAAACACATGATTTAGCTTCAAATCAATGCGAAGTAGAAGGCTTAGCATCAAATCATGCAACACAAATTATTAGCTTCTTATACTTGCGATGTAAGTGATAAAGCATCAAATGCAGGCGAAACAAACGAGTGATATTCAAATCCAAGCGTAACACATGATTTAACTTCAGATCAGTGGGAAGTAGAAGATTTACCTTCAAATCCATGCGAAACAAATGGTTTAGCTTCAAATACTTGTGATATACATGATTTAGCTTCAACTGCATGCGAAACAAACGAGTTAGCTTCAAATCCAAGCGAAACACATGATTTAGCTTCAAATCAATGCGAAGTAGAAGGCTTAGCATCAAATCCATGCAACGCAAATTATTTAGCTTCTTATACTTGCGATATAAGTGATAATGCTTCAAATGCAGGTGAAACAAACGAGTGAGCTTTAAATTCAAACGTAACACATGATTTAACTTCAAATCATGCGAAGTAGAAGATTTACCTTCAAATCCACGCGAAACAAATGGTTTAGCTTCAAATACTTGTGATATACATGATTTAGCTTCAGCTGAATGCGAAACAAACGAGTTAGCTACAAATCCAAGCGAAACACATGATTTAGCTTCAAATCAATGCGAAGTAGAAGGCTTAGCATCAAATCCATGCAATACAAATTATTTAGCTTCTTATACTTGCGATATAAGTGATAATGCTTCAAATGCAGGTGAAACAAACGAGTGAGCTTTAAATTCAAACGTAACACATGATTTAACTTCAATCAATGCGAAGTAGAAGATTTACCTTCAAATCCACGCGAAACAAATGGTTTAGCTTCAAATACTTGTGATATACATGATTTAGCTTCAGCTGAATGCGAAACAAACGTGTTAGCTACAAATCCAAGCGAAACACATGATTTAGCTTCAAATCAATGCGAAGTAGAAGGCTTAGCATCAAATCCATGCAATACAAATTATTTAGCTTCTTATACTTGCGATATAAGTGATAAAGCTTCAAATGCAGGTGAAACAAACGAGTGATCTTCAAATCCAAGCTTAACACATGATTTAACTTCAAATCATTGGAAGTAGCAGATTTACCATCAAATCCATGCGAAAGAAACGTTTTAGCTTCAAATACTTGTGATATACATGATTTAGCTTCAGCTGCATGCGAAACAAACGAGTTAGCTTCAAATCCAAGCGAAACACATGATTTAGCTTCAAATCAATGCGAAGTATAAGGCTTAGCATCAAATCCATGCAACACAAATTATTTAGCTTCTTATACTTGCGATATAAGTGATAAAGCTTCAAATGCAGGCGAAACAAACGAGTGATCTTTAAATCCAAGCGTAACACATGATTTGACTTCAAATCAATGCGGAGTAGAAGATTTACCTTCAAATTCATGCGAAACAAATGGTTTAGCTTCAAATACTTGTGATATACATGATTTAGCTTCAACTGCATGCGAAACAAACGAGTGAGCTTTAAATCCAAGCGTAACACTTGATTTAATTTCAAATCAATGCGAAGTAGAAGGCTTAGCATCAAATCCATGCAATACAAATTATTTAGCTTCTTGTACTTGCGATATAAGTGATAAAGCTTCAAATGCAGGTGAAACAAAACGAGTGAGCTTTAAATTCAAACGTAACACATGATTTAACTTCAAATCAATGCGAAGTAGAAGATTTACCTTCAAATCCACGCGAAACAAATGGTTTAGCTTCAAATACTTGTGATATACATGATTTAGCTTCAGCTGAATGCGAAACAAACGTGTTAGCTACAAATCCAAGCGAAACACATGATTTAGCTTCAAATCAATGCGAAGTAGAAGGCTTAGCATCAAATCCATGCAATACAAATTATTTAGCTTCTTATACTTGCGATATAAGTGATAAAGCTTCAAATGCAGGTGAAACAAACGAGTGATCTTCAAATCCAAGCTTAACACATGATCTAACTTCAAATCATTGGGAAGTAGCAGATTTACCATCAAATCCATGCGAAAGAAACGTTTTAGCTTCAAATACTTGTGATATACATGATTTAGCTTCAGCTGCATGCGAAACAACGAGTTAGCTTCAAATCCAAGCGAAACACATGATTTAGCTTCAAATCAATGCGAAGTATAAGGCTTAGCATCAAATCCATGCAACACAAATTATTTAGCTTCTTATACTTGCGATATAAGTGATAAAGCTTCAAATGCAGGCGAAACAAACGAGTGATCTTTAAATCCAAGCGTAACACATGATTTGACTTCAAATCAATGCGGAGTAGAAGATTTACCTTCAAATTCATGCGAAACAAATGGTTTAGCTTCAAATACTTGTGATATACATGATTTAGCTTCAACTGCATGCGAAACAAACGAGTGAGCTTTAAATCCAAGCGTAACACTTGATTTAATTTCAAATCAATGCGAAGTAGAATATTTACCTTCAAATCCATGCGAAACAATGGTTTAGCTTTCAAATATTGTGATATACATGATTTAGCTTCAACTGCATGCGAAACAAACGAGTTAGCTTCAAATCCAAGCGAAACACATGATTTAGCTTCAATCAATGCGAAATAGAAGGCTTAGCATCAAATACATGCGACACAAATTATTTAGCTTCGTATACTTGCGATATAAGTGTTAAAGCTTCAAATGCATGCGAAACAAACGAGTTAGCTTCAAATCCTAGCGAAATACATGATTTAGCTTCAAATCAATGCGAAGTAGAAGATTTACCTTCAAATCCATGCGAAACAAATGGTTTAGCTTCAAATATTGTGATATACATGATTTAGCTTCAACTGCATGCGAAACAAACGAGTTAGCTTCAAATCCAAGCGAAACACAATGATTTAGCTTCAATTCAATGCGGAATAGAAGGCTTAGCATCAAATCCATGCTACACAAGTTATTTAGCTTCCTATACTGGCGATATAAGTGATATAGCTCCAAATGCAGGTGAAACAAACGAGTGATCTTCAAATCCAAGCGTAACACATGATTTAACTTCAAATCAATGGGAATTAGCAGATTTACCTTCAAATCCACGCGAAACAAATGGTTTAGCTTCAAATACTTGTGATATACATGATTTAGCTTCAGTTGCATGCGAAACAAACGAGTTAGCTTCAAATCCAAGCGAAACACATGATTTAGCTTCAAATCAATGCGAAATAGAAGGCTTAGTATCAAATCCATGAAACACAAATTATTTAGCTTCTTATACTTGCGATATAAGTGATAAAGCTTCAAAAGCAGGCGAAACAAACGAGTGAGCTGTAAATCCAAGCGTAACACATGATTTAACTTCAACTCAATGGGAAGTAGAAGATTTACCTTCAAATCCATGCGGAACAAATGGATTAGCTTCAAATACTTGTGACATACATGATTTAGCTTCAGCTGCATGGGAAACAAACGAGTTGGCTTCAAATCCAAGCGAAACACATGATTTAGCTTCAACTCAATGCGAAGTAGAAGGATAAGCAACAAATCCATGCAACACAAATTATTTAGCTTCTTATACTTGCGATATAAGTGATAAAGCTTCAAATGCAGGCAATACAAACGAGTGAGCTTTAAATCCAAGCGTAACACATGATTTATCTTCAAATCAATGCGAAGTAGAAGATTAACCTTCAAATCCATGCGAAACAAATGGTTTAGCTTCAAATACTTGTGATATACATGATTTAGCTACAGCTGCATGGGAAACAAACGAGTTAGCTTCAAATCCAAGCGAACACATGATTTAGCTTCAAATCAATGCGAAGTAGAAGGATTAGCATCAAATCCATGCAACACAAATTATTTAGCTTCTTATACTTGCGATATAAGTGATAAAGCTTCAAATGCAGGTGAAACAAACGAGTGATCTTCAAATCTAAGCGAAATACATGATTTAGCTTCAAATCAATGCGAAGTAGAAGATTTACCTTCAAATCCATGCGAACAAATGGTTTAGCTTCAAATATTGTGATATACATGATTTAGCTTCAGCTGCATATGATACAAACGAGTTAGCTTCAAATCCAAGCGAAACACATTATTTAGCTTCAAATCAATGCGAAGTAGAAGGCTTAGCATCAAATCCATGCGACA
>NW_027477542.1:15000-66071 GCF_051020955.1 Megalopta genalis | reverse complement strand
ATAAGGGCACTTTACTCTTGACATTTTACGGTTTTTTCAATTTTCTGAAAAATCCTATCATTAGATTTGTTTAAAAATACGATATTCTTGCTTAACTAACGTTTCTACATAGGGATTAAGCATTTAGAACGAAATCTAATGTCAGAAAATGGCACTTTACTCTTGACATTTTTCGGTTTTTTCAATTTTCTGGGAAATCCTATCATTAGATTTTTTTAAAAATACGATATTCTTGCTTAACTAACGTTTTTACATAGGGATTAAGCATTTAGAACGAAATCTAATGTAGGAAAATGGTACTTTACTCTTGATCGGTACGTTGGGACTTTGAAAATATTCGGCCGTACGCGGCGCGTCTCGGCGCTTCGAACAGCTCCGGTGTCCCCATTATTTTCGATTTACGGCTAAAATAAATTTTTCTCATTTTATTCAATAACATATTCTTGCTTAAATAACTTTTTTACATAGGGATTAAGCATTTAGAACGATACATTGTTTAAAATAAGGGCACTTTACTCTTGACATTTTACGGTTTTTTCAATTTTCTGAAAAATCCTATCATTAGATTTTTTTAAAAATACGATATTCTTGCTTAACTAACGTTTCTACATAGGGATTAAGCATTTAGAACGAAATCTAATGTCAGAAAATGGCACTTTACTCTTGACATTTTTCGGTTTTTTCAATTTTCTGGGAAATCCTATCATTAGATTTTTTTAAAAATACGATATTCTTGCTTAACTAACGTTTTTACATAGGGATTAAGCATTTAGAACGAAATCTAATGTAGGAAAATGGTACTTTACTCTTGATCGGTACGTTGGGACTTTGAAAATATTCGGCCGTACGCGGCGCGTCTCGGCGCTTCGAACAGCTCCGGTGTCCCCATTATTTTCGATTTACGGCTAAAATAAATTTTTCTCATTTTATTCAATAACATATTCTTGCTTAGATAACTTTTTTACATAGGGATTAAGCATTTAGAACGATATAATGTTTAAAATAAGGGCACTTTACTCTTGACATTTTACGGTTTTTTCAATTTTCTGAAAAATCCTATCATTAGATTTGTTTAAAAATACGATATTCTTGCTTAACTAACGTTTCTACATAGGGATTAAGCATTTAGAACGAAATCTAATGTCAGAAAATGGCACTTTACTCTTGACATTTTTCGGTTTTTTCAATTTTCTGGGAAATCCTATCATTAGATTTTTTTAAAAATACGATATTCTTGCTTAACTAACGTTTTTACATAGGGATTAAGCATTTAGAACGAAATCTAATGTAGGAAAATGGTACTTTACTCTTGATCGGTACGTTGGGACTTTGAAAATATTCGGGCGTTCCAATCGCTCGTCTGTTGCATCATAGCGCGTCTCGGCGCAATCGAGCGATTCGCTCGACCCATTATTTTCGATTTACGGCTAAAATAAATTTTTCTCATTTTATTCAATAACATATTCTTGCTTAGATAACTTTTTTACATAGGGATTAAGCATTTAGAACGATACATTGTTTAAAATAAGGGCACTTTACTCTTGACATTTTACGGTTTTTTCAATTTTCTGAAAAATCCTATCATTAGATTTGTTTAAAAATACGATATTCTTGCTTAACTAACGTTTCTACATAGGGATTAAGCATTTAGAACGAAATCTAATGTCAGAAAATGGCACTTTACTCTTGACATTTTTCGGTTTTTTCAATTTTCTGGGAAATCCTATCATTAGATTTTTTTAAAAATACGATATTCTTGCTTAACTAACGTTTTTACATAGGGATTAAGCATTTAGAACGAAATCTAATGTAGGAAAATGGTACTTTACTCTTGATCGGTACGTTGGGACTTTGAAAATATTCGGGCGTACGCGGCGCGCTCGGCGCTTCGAACAGCTCCGGTGTCCCCATTATTTTCGATTTACGGCTAAAATAAATTTTTCTAATTTTTTTCAATAACATATTCCTGCTAAAATAACTTTTTTACATAGGGATTAAGCATTTAGAACGATACATTGTTTAAAATAAGGGCACTTTACTCTTGACATTTTACGGTTTTTTCAATTTTCTGAAAAATGCTATCATTAGATTTGTTTAAAAATACGATATTCTTGCTTAACTAACGTTTCTACATAGGGATTAAGCATTTAGAACGAAATCTAATGTAGGAAAATGGTACTTTACTCTTGATCGGTACGTTGGGACTTTGAAAATATTCGGGCGTTCCAATCGCTCGTCTGTTGCATCATAGCGCGTCTCGGCGCAATCGAGCGATTCGCTCGACCCATTATTTTCGATTTACGGCTAAAATAAATTTTTCTCATTTTATTCAATAACATATTCTTGCTTAGATAACTTTTTTACATAGGGATTAAGCATTTAGAACGATACATTGTTTAAAATAAGGGCACTTTACTCTTGACATTTTACGGTTTTTTCAATTTTCTGAAAAATCCTATCGTTAGATTTGTTTAAAAATACGATATTCTTGCTTAACTAACGTTTCTACATAGGGATTAAGCATTTAGAACGAAATCTAATGTCAGAAAATGGCACTTTACTCTTGACATTTTTCGGTTTTTTCAATTTTCTGGGAAATCCTATCATTAGATTTTTTTAAAAATACGATATTCTTGCTTAACTAACGTTTTTACATAGGGATTAAGCATTTAGAACGAAATCTAATGTAGGAAAATGGTACTTTACTCTTGATCGGTACGTTGGGACTTTGAAAATATTCGGGCGTTCCAATCGCTCGTCTGTTGCATCATAGCGCGTCTCGGCGCAATCGAGCGATTCGCTCGACCCATTATTTTCGATTTACGGCTAAAATAAATTTTTCTCATTTTATTCAATAACATATTCTTGCTTAGATAACTTTTTTACATAGGGATTAAGCATTTAGAACGATACATTGTTTAAAATAAGGGCACTTTACTCTTGACATTTTACGGTTTTTTCAATTTTCTGAAAAATCCTATCATTAGATTTTTTTAAAAATACGATATTCTTGCTTAACTAACGTTTCTACATAGGGATTAAGCATTTAGAACGAAATCTAATGTCAGAAAATGGCACTTTACTCTTGACATTTTTCGGTTTTTTCAATTTTCTGGGAAATCCTATCATTAGATTTTTTTAAAAATACGATATTCTTGCTTAACTAACGTTTTTACATAGGGATTAAGCATTTAGAACGAAATCTAATGTAGGAAAATGGTACTTTACTCTTGATCGGTACGTTGGGACTTTGAAAATATTCGGGCGTTCCAATCGCTCGTCTGTTGCATCATAGCGCGTCTCGGCGCAATCGAGCGATTCGCTCGACCCATTATTTTCGATTTACGGCTAAAATAAATTTTTCTCATTTTATTCAATAACATATTCTTGCTTAGATAACTTTTTTACATAGGGATTAAGCATTTAGAACGATATAATGTTTAAAATAAGGGCACTTTACTCTTGACATTTTACGGTTTTTTCAATTTTCTGAAAAATCCTATCATTAGATTTGTTTAAAAATACGATATTCTTGCTTAACTAACGTTTCTACATAGGGATTAAGCATTTAGAACGAAATCTAATGTCAGAAAATGGCACTTTACTCTTGACATTTTTCGGTTTTTTCAATTTTCTGGAAAATCCTATCATTAGATTTTTTTAAAAATACGATATTCTTGCTTAACTAACGTTTCTACATAGGGATTAAGCATTTAGAACGAAATCTAATGTAGGAAAATGGTACTTTACTCTTGATCGGTACGTTGGGACTTTGAAAATATTCGGGCGTTCCAATCGCTCGTCTGTTGCATCATGGCGCGTCTCGGCGCAATCGAGCGATTCGCTCGACCCATTATTTTCGATTTACGGCTAAAATAAATTTTTCTCATTTTATTCAATAACATATTCTTGCTTAGATAACTTTTTTACATAGGGATTAAGCATTTAGAACGATACATTGTTTAAAATAAGGGCACTTTACTCTTGACATTTTACGGTTTTTTCAATTTTCTGAAAAATCCTATCATTAGATTTGTTTAAAAATACGATATTCTTGCTTAACTAATGTTTCTACATAGGGATTAAGCATTTAGAACGAAATCTAATGTCAGAAAATGGCACTTTACTCTTGACATTTTTCGGTTTTTTCAATTTTCTGGGAAATCCTATCATTAGATTTTTTTAAAAATACGATATTCTTGCTTAACTAACGTTTTTACATAGGGATTAAGCATTTAGAACGAAATCTAATGTAGGAAAATGGTACTTTACTCTTGATCGGTACGTTGGGACTTTGAAAATATTCGGGCGTTCCAATCGCTCGTCTGTTGCATCATAGCGCGTCTCGGCGCAATCGAGCGATTCGCTCGACCCATTATTTTCGATTTACGGCTAAAATAAATTTTTCTCATTTTATTCAATAACATATTCTTGCTTAGATAACTTTTTTACATAGGGATTAAGCATTTAGAACGATATAATGTTTAAAATAAGGGCACTTTACTCTTGACATTTTACGGTTTTTTCAATTTTCTGAAAAATCCTATCATTAGATTTGTTTAAAAATACGATATTCTTGCTTAACTAACGTTTCTACATAGGGATTAAGCATTTAGAACGAAATCTAATGTCAGAAAATGGCACTTTACTCTTGACATTTTTCGGTTTTTTCAATTTTCTGGAAAATCCTATCATTAGATTTTTTTAAAAATACGATATTCTTGCTTAACTAACGTTTCTACATAGGGATTAAGCATTTAGAACGAAATCTAATGTAGGAAAATGGTACTTTACTCTTGATCGGTACGTTGGGACTTTGAAAATATTCGGGCGTTCCAATCGCTCGTCTGTTGCATCATAGCGCGTCTCGGCGCAATCGAGCGATTCGCTCGACCCATTATTTTCGATTTACGGCTAAAATAAATTTTTCTCATTTTATTCAATAACATATTCTTGCTTAGATAACGTTTTTACATAGGGATTAAGCATTTAGAACGATACATTGTTTAAAATAAGGGCACTTTACTCTTGACATTTTACGGTTTTTTCAATTTTCTGAAAAATCCTATCATTAGATTTTTTTAAAAATACGATATTCTTGCTTAACTAACGTTTCTACATAGGGATTAAGCATTTAGAACGAAATCTAATGTCAGAAAATGGCACTTTACTCTTGACATTTTTCGGTTTTTTCAATTTTCTGGGAAATCCTATCATTAGATTTTTTTAAAAATACGATATTCTTGCTTAACTAACGTTTTTACATAGGGATTAAGCATTTAGAACGAAATCTAATGTCAGAAAATGGCACTTTACTCTTGACATTTTTCGGTTTTTTCAATTTTCTGGGAAATCCTATCATTAGATTTTTTTAAAAATACGATATTCTTGCTTAACTAACGTTTTTACATAGGGATTAAGCATTTAGAACGAAATCTAATGTAGGAAAATGGTACTTTACTCTTGATCGGTACGTTGGGACTTTGAAAATATTCGGGCGTTCCAATCGCTCGTCTGTTGCATCATAGCGCGTCTCGGCGCAATCGAGCGATTCGCTCGACCCATTATTTTCGATTTACGGCTAAAATAAATTTTTCTCATTTTATTCAATAACATATTCTTGCTTAGATAACTTTTTTACATAGGGATTAAGCATTTAGAACGATACATTGTTTAAAATAAGGGCACTTTACTCTTGACATTTTACGGTTTTTTCAATTTTCTGAAAAATCCTATCATTAGATTTGTTTAAAAATACGATATTCTTGCTTAACTAACGTTTCTACATAGGGATTAAGCATTTAGAACGAAATCTAATGTCAGAAAATGGCACTTTACTCTTGACATTTTTCGGTTTTTTCAATTTTCTGGAAAATCCTATCATTAGATTTTTTTAAAAATACGATATTCTTGCTTAACTAACGTTTCTACATAGGGATTAAGCATTTAGAACGAAATCTAATGTAGGAAAATGGTACTTTACTCTTGATCGGTACGTTGGGACTTTGAAAATATTCGGGCGTTCCAATCGCTCGTCTGTTGCATCATAGCGCGTCTCGGCGCAATCGAGCGATTCGCTCGACCCATTATTTTCGATTTACGGCTAAAATAAATTTTTCTGATTTTATTCAATAACATATTCTTGCTTAGATAACGTTTTTACATAGGGATTAAGCATTTAGAACGATACATTGTTTAAAATAAGGGCACTTTACTCTTGACATTTTACGGTTTTTTCAATTTTCTGAAAAATCCTATCATTAGATTTGTTTAAAAATACGATATTCTTGCTTAACTAACGTTTCTACATAGGGATTAAGCATTTAGAACGAAATCTAATGTCAGAAAATGGCACTTTACTCTTGACATTTTTCGGTTTTTTCAATTTTCTGGGAAATCCTATCATTAGATTTTTTTAAAAATACGATATTCTTGCTTAACTAACGTTTTTACATAGGGATTAAGCATTTAGAACGAAATCTAATGTAGGAAAATGGTACTTTACTCTTGATCGGTACGTTGGGACTTTGAAAATATTCGGGCGTTCCAATCGCTCGTCTGTTGCATCATAGCGCGTCTCGGCGCAATCGAGCGATTCGCTCGACCCATTATTTTCGATTTACGGCTAAAATAAATTTTTCTCATTTTATTCAATAACATATTCTTGCTTAGATAACTTTTTTACATAGGGATTAAGCATTTAGAACGATATAATGTTTAAAATAAGGGCACTTTACTCTTGACATTTTACGGTTTTTTCAATTTTCTGAAAAATCCTATCATTAGATTTGTTTAAAAATACGATATTCTTGCTTAACTAACGTTTCTACATAGGGATTAAGCATTTAGAACGAAATCTAATGTCAGAAAATGGCACTTTACTCTTGACATTTTTCGGTTTTTTCAATTTTCTGGGAAATCCTATCATTAGATTTTTTTAAAAATACGATATTCTTGCTTAACTAACGTTTTTACATAGGGATTAAGCATTTAGAACGAAATCTAATGTAGGAAAATGGTACTTTACTCTTGATCGGTACGTTGGGACTTTGAAAATATTCGGCCGTACGCGGCGCGTCTCGGCGCTTCGAACAGCTCCGGTGTCCCCATTATTTTCGATTTACGGCTAAAATAAATTTTTCTCATTTTATTCAATAACATATTCTTGCTTAAATAACTTTTTTACATAGGGATTAAGCATTTAGAACGATACATTGTTTAAAATAAGGGCACTTTACTCTTGACATTTTACGGTTTTTTCAATTTTCTGAAAAATCCTATCATTAGATTTTTTTAAAAATACGATATTCTTGCTTAACTAACGTTTCTACATAGGGATTAAGCATTTAGAACGAAATCTAATGTCAGAAAATGGCACTTTACTCTTGACATTTTTCGGTTTTTTCAATTTTCTGGGAAATCCTATCATTAGATTTTTTTAAAAATACGATATTCTTGCTTAACTAACGTTTTTACATAGGGATTAAGCATTTAGAACGAAATCTAATGTAGGAAAATGGTACTTTACTCTTGATCGGTACGTTGGGACTTTGAAAATATTCGGCCGTACGCGGCGCGTCTCGGCGCTTCGAACAGCTCCGGTGTCCCCATTATTTTCGATTTACGGCTAAAATAAATTTTTCTCATTTTATTCAATAACATATTCTTGCTTAGATAACTTTTTTACATAGGGATTAAGCATTTAGAACGATATAATGTTTAAAATAAGGGCACTTTACTCTTGACATTTTACGGTTTTTTCAATTTTCTGAAAAATCCTATCATTAGATTTGTTTAAAAATACGATATTCTTGCTTAACTAACGTTTCTACATAGGGATTAAGCATTTAGAACGAAATCTAATGTCAGAAAATGGCACTTTACTCTTGACATTTTTCGGTTTTTTCAATTTTCTGGGAAATCCTATCATTAGATTTTTTTAAAAATACGATATTCTTGCTTAACTAACGTTTTTACATAGGGATTAAGCATTTAGAACGAAATCTAATGTAGGAAAATGGTACTTTACTCTTGATCGGTACGTTGGGACTTTGAAAATATTCGGGCGTTCCAATCGCTCGTCTGTTGCATCATAGCGCGTCTCGGCGCAATCGAGCGATTCGCTCGACCCATTATTTTCGATTTACGGCTAAAATAAATTTTTCTCATTTTATTCAATAACATATTCTTGCTTAGATAACTTTTTTACATAGGGATTAAGCATTTAGAACGATACATTGTTTAAAATAAGGGCACTTTACTCTTGACATTTTACGGTTTTTTCAATTTTCTGAAAAATCCTATCATTAGATTTGTTTAAAAATACGATATTCTTGCTTAACTAACGTTTCTACATAGGGATTAAGCATTTAGAACGAAATCTAATGTCAGAAAATGGCACTTTACTCTTGACATTTTTCGGTTTTTTCAATTTTCTGGAAAATCCTATCATTAGATTTTTTTAAAAATACGATATTCTTGCTTAACTAACGTTTCTACATAGGGATTAAGCATTTAGAACGAAATCTAATGTAGGAAAATGGTACTTTACTCTTGATCGGTACGTTGGGACTTTGAAAATATTCGGGCGTTCCAATCGCTCGTCTGTTGCATCATAGCGCGTCTCGGCGCAATCGAGCGATTCGCTCGACCCATTATTTTCGATTTACGGCTAAAATAAATTTTTCTCATTTTATTCAATAACATATTCTTGCTTAGATAACTTTTTTACATAGGGATTAAGCATTTAGAACGATATAATGTTTAAAATAAGGGCACTTTACTCTTGACATTTTACGGTTTTTTCAATTTTCTGAAAAATCCTATCATTAGATTTGTTTAAAAATACGATATTCTTGCTTAACTAACGTTTCTACATAGGGATTAAGCATTTAGAACGAAATCTAATGTCAGAAAATGGCACTTTACTCTTGACATTTTTCGGTTTTTTCAATTTTCTGGGAAATCCTATCATTAGATTTTTTTAAAAATACGATATTCTTGCTTAACTAACGTTTTTACATAGGGATTAAGCATTTAGAACGAAATCTAATGTCAGAAAATGGCACTTTACTCTTGACATTTTTCGGTTTTTTCAATTTTCTGGGAAATCCTATCATTAGATTTTTTTAAAAATACGATATTCTTGCTTAACTAACGTTTTTACATAGGGATTAAGCATTTAGAACGAAATCTAATGTAGGAAAATGGTACTTTACTCTTGATCGGTACGTTGGGACTTTGAAAATATTCGGGCGTTCCAATCGCTCGTCTGTTGCATCATAGCGCGTCTCGGCGCAATCGAGCGATTCGCTCGACCCATTATTTTCGATTTACGGCTAAAATAAATTTTTCTCATTTTATTCAATAACATATTCTTGCTTAGATAACTTTTTTACATAGGGATTAAGCATTTAGAACGATACATTGTTTAAAATAAGGGCACTTTACTCTTGACATTTTACGGTTTTTTCAATTTTCTGAAAAATCCTATCATTAGATTTTTTTAAAAATACGATATTCTTGCTTAACTAACGTTTCTACATAGGGATTAAGCATTTAGAACGAAATCTAATGTCAGAAAATGGCACTTTACTCTTGACATTTTTCGGTTTTTTCAATTTTCTGGGAAATCCTATCATTAGATTTTTTTAAAAATACGATATTCTTGCTTAACTAACGTTTTTACATAGGGATTAAGCATTTAGAACGAAATCTAATGTAGGAAAATGGTACTTTACTCTTGATCGGTACGTTGGGACTTTGAAAATATTCGGGCGTACGCGGCGCGCTCGGCGCTTCGAACAGCTCCGGTGTCCCCATTATTTTCGATTTACGGCTAAAATAAATTTTTCTAATTTTTTTCAATAACATATTCCTGCTAAAATAACTTTTTTACATAGGGATTAAGCATTTAGAACGATACATTGTTTAAAATAAGGGCACTTTACTCTTGACATTTTACGGTTTTTTCAATTTTCTGAAAAATTCTATCATTAGATTTGTTTAAAAATACGATATTCTTGCTTAACTAACGTTTCTACATAGGGATTAAGCATTTAGAACGAAATCTAATGTAGGAAAATGGTACTTTACTCTTGATCGGTACGTTGGGACTTTGAAAATATTCGGGCGTTCCAATCGCTCGTCTGTTGCATCATAGCGCGTCTCGGCGCAATCGAGCGATTCGCTCGACCCATTATTTTCGATTTACGGCTAAAATAAATTTTTCTCATTTTATTCAATAACATATTCTTGCTTAGATAACTTTTTTACATAGGGATTAAGCATTTAGAACGATATAATGTTTAAAATAAGGGCACTTTACTCTTGACATTTTACGGTTTTTTCAATTTTCTGAAAAATCCTATCATTAGATTTGTTTAAAAATACGATATTCTTGCTTAACTAACGTTTCTACATAGGGATTAAGCATTTAGAACGAAATCTAATGTCAGAAAATGGCACTTTACTCTTGACATTTTTCGGTTTTTTCAATTTTCTGGAAAATCCTATCATTAGATTTTTTTAAAAATACGATATTCTTGCTTAACTAACGTTTCTACATAGGGATTAAGCATTTAGAACGAAATCTAATGTAGGAAAATGGTACTTTACTCTTGATCGGTACGTTGGGACTTTGAAAATATTCGGGCGTTCCAATCGCTCGTCTGTTGCATCATGGCGCGTCTCGGCGCAATCGAGCGATTCGCTCGACCCATTATTTTCGATTTACGGCTAAAATAAATTTTTCTCATTTTATTCAATAACATATTCTTGCTTAGATAACTTTTTTACATAGGGATTAAGCATTTAGAACGATACATTGTTTAAAATAAGGGCACTTTACTCTTGACATTTTACGGTTTTTTCAATTTTCTGAAAAATCCTATCATTAGATTTGTTTAAAAATACGATATTCTTGCTTAACTAACGTTTCTACATAGGGATTAAGCATTTAGAACGAAATCTAATGTCAGAAAATGGCACTTTACTCTTGACATTTTTCGGTTTTTTCAATTTTCTGGGAAATCCTATCATTAGATTTTTTTAAAAATACGATATTCTTGCTTAACTAACGTTTTTACATAGGGATTAAGCATTTAGAACGAAATCTAATGTCAGAAAATGGCACTTTACTCTTGACATTTTTCGGTTTTTTCAATTTTCTGGGAAATCCTATCATTAGATTTTTTTAAAAATACGATATTCTTGCTTAACTAACGTTTTTACATAGGGATTAAGCATTTAGAACGAAATCTAATGTAGGAAAATGGTACTTTACTCTTGATCGGTACGTTGGGACTTTGAAAATATTCGGGCGTACGCGGCGCGCTCGGCGCTTCGAACAGCTCCGGTGTCCCCATTATTTTCGATTTACGGCTAAAATAAATTTTTCTAATTTTTTTCAATAACATATTCCTGCTAAAATAACTTTTTTACATAGGGATTAAGCATTTAGAACGATACATTGTTTAAAATAAGGGCACTTTACTCTTGACATTTTACGGTTTTTTCAATTTTCTGAAAAATCCTATCATTAGATTTGTTTAAAAATACGATATTCTTGCTTAACTAACGTTTCTACATAGGGATTAAGCATTTAGAACGAAATCTAATGTAGGAAAATGGTACTTTACTCTTGATCGGTACGTTGGGACTTTGAAAATATTCGGGCGTTCCAATCGCTCGTCTGTTGCATCATAGCGCGTCTCGGCGCAATCGAGCGATTCGCTCGACCCATTATTTTCGATTTACGGCTAAAATAAATTTTTCTCATTTTATTCAATAACATATTCTTGCTTAGATAACTTTTTTACATAGGGATTAAGCATTTAGAACGATACATTGTTTAAAATAAGGGCACTTTACTCTTGACATTTTACGGTTTTTTCAATTTTCTGAAAAATCCTATCGTTAGATTTGTTTAAAAATACGATATTCTTGCTTAACTAACGTTTCTACATAGGGATTAAGCATTTAGAACGAAATCTAATGTCAGAAAATGGCACTTTACTCTTGACATTTTTCGGTTTTTTCAATTTTCTGGGAAATCCTATCATTAGATTTTTTTAAAAATACGATATTCTTGCTTAACTAACGTTTTTACATAGGGATTAAGCATTTAGAACGAAATCTAATGTCAGAAAATGGCACTTTACTCTTGACATTTTTCGGTTTTTTCAATTTTCTGGGAAATCCTATCATTAGATTTTTTTAAAAATACGATATTCTTGCTTAACTAACGTTTTTACATAGGGATTAAGCATTTAGAACGAAATCTAATGTAGGAAAATGGTACTTTACTCTTGATCGGTACGTTGGGACTTTGAAAATATTCGGGCGTTCCAATCGCTCGTCTGTTGCATCATAGCGCGTCTCGGCGCAATCGAGCGATTCGCTCGACCCATTATTTTCGATTTACGGCTAAAATAAATTTTTCTCATTTTATTCAATAACATATTCTTGCTTAGATAACTTTTTTACATAGGGATTAAGCATTTAGAACGATACATTGTTTAAAATAAGGGCACTTTACTCTTGACATTTTACGGTTTTTTCAATTTTCTGAAAAATCCTATCATTAGATTTTTTTAAAAATACGATATTCTTGCTTAACTAACGTTTCTACATAGGGATTAAGCATTTAGAACGAAATCTAATGTCAGAAAATGGCACTTTACTCTTGACATTTTTCGGTTTTTTCAATTTTCTGGGAAATCCTATCATTAGATTTTTTTAAAAATACGATATTCTTGCTTAACTAACGTTTTTACATAGGGATTAAGCATTTAGAACGAAATCTAATGTAGGAAAATGGTACTTTACTCTTGATCGGTACGTTGGGACTTTGAAAATATTCGGGCGTACGCGGCGCGCTCGGCGCTTCGAACAGCTCCGGTGTCCCCATTATTTTCGATTTACGGCTAAAATAAATTTTTCTAATTTTTTTCAATAACATATTCCTGCTAAAATAACTTTTTTACATAGGGATTAAGCATTTAGAACGATACATTGTTTAAAATAAGGGCACTTTACTCTTGACATTTTACGGTTTTTTCAATTTTCTGAAAAATCCTATCATTAGATTTGTTTAAAAATACGATATTCTTGCTTAACTAACGTTTCTACATAGGGATTAAGCATTTAGAACGAAATCTAATGTAGGAAAATGGTACTTTACTCTTGATCGGTACGTTGGGACTTTGAAAATATTCGGGCGTTCCAATCGCTCGTCTGTTGCATCATAGCGCGTCTCGGCGCAATCGAGCGATTCGCTCGACCCATTATTTTCGATTTACGGCTAAAATAAATTTTTCTCATTTTATTCAATAACATATTCTTGCTTAGATAACTTTTTTACATAGGGATTAAGCATTTAGAACGATACATTGTTTAAAATAAGGGCACTTTACTCTTGACATTTTACGGTTTTTTCAATTTTCTGAAAAATCCTATCATTAGATTTTTTTAAAAATACGATATTCTTGCTTAACTAACGTTTCTACATAGGGATTAAGCATTTAGAACGAAATCTAATGTCAGAAAATGGCACTTTACTCTTGACATTTTTCGGTTTTTTCAATTTTCTGGGAAATCCTATCATTAGATTTTTTTAAAAATACGATATTCTTGCTTAACTAACGTTTTTACATAGGGATTAAGCATTTAGAACGAAATCTAATGTAGGAAAATGGTACTTTACTCTTGATCGGTACGTTGGGACTTTGAAAATATTCGGGCGTTCCAATCGCTCGTCTGTTGCATCATAGCGCGTCTCGGCGCAATCGAGCGATTCGCTCGACCCATTATTTTCGATTTACGGCTAAAATAAATTTTTCTCATTTTATTCAATAACATATTCTTGCTTAGATAACTTTTTTACATAGGGATTAAGCATTTAGAACGATATAATGTTTAAAATAAGGGCACTTTACTCTTGACATTTTACGGTTTTTTCAATTTTCTGAAAAATCCTATCATTAGATTTGTTTAAAAATACGATATTCTTGCTTAACTAACGTTTCTACATAGGGATTAAGCATTTAGAACGAAATCTAATGTCAGAAAATGGCACTTTACTCTTGACATTTTTCGGTTTTTTCAATTTTCTGGAAAATCCTATCATTAGATTTTTTTAAAAATACGATATTCTTGCTTAACTAACGTTTCTACATAGGGATTAAGCATTTAGAACGAAATCTAATGTAGGAAAATGGTACTTTACTCTTGATCGGTACGTTGGGACTTTGAAAATATTCGGGCGTTCCAATCGCTCGTCTGTTGCATCATGGCGCGTCTCGGCGCAATCGAGCGATTCGCTCGACCCATTATTTTCGATTTACGGCTAAAATAAATTTTTCTCATTTTATTCAATAACATATTCTTGCTTAGATAACTTTTTTACATAGGGATTAAGCATTTAGAACGATACATTGTTTAAAATAAGGGCACTTTACTCTTGACATTTTACGGTTTTTTCAATTTTCTGAAAAATCCTATCATTAGATTTGTTTAAAAATACGATATTCTTGCTTAACTAATGTTTCTACATAGGGATTAAGCATTTAGAACGAAATCTAATGTCAGAAAATGGCACTTTACTCTTGACATTTTTCGGTTTTTTCAATTTTCTGGGAAATCCTATCATTAGATTTTTTTAAAAATACGATATTCTTGCTTAACTAACGTTTTTACATAGGGATTAAGCATTTAGAACGAAATCTAATGTAGGAAAATGGTACTTTACTCTTGATCGGTACGTTGGGACTTTGAAAATATTCGGGCGTTCCAATCGCTCGTCTGTTGCATCATAGCGCGTCTCGGCGCAATCGAGCGATTCGCTCGACCCATTATTTTCGATTTACGGCTAAAATAAATTTTTCTCATTTTATTCAATAACATATTCTTGCTTAGATAACTTTTTTACATAGGGATTAAGCATTTAGAACGATATAATGTTTAAAATAAGGGCACTTTACTCTTGACATTTTACGGTTTTTTCAATTTTCTGAAAAATCCTATCATTAGATTTGTTTAAAAATACGATATTCTTGCTTAACTAACGTTTCTACATAGGGATTAAGCATTTAGAACGAAATCTAATGTCAGAAAATGGCACTTTACTCTTGACATTTTTCGGTTTTTTCAATTTTCTGGAAAATCCTATCATTAGATTTTTTTAAAAATACGATATTCTTGCTTAACTAACGTTTCTACATAGGGATTAAGCATTTAGAACGAAATCTAATGTAGGAAAATGGTACTTTACTCTTGATCGGTACGTTGGGACTTTGAAAATATTCGGGCGTTCCAATCGCTCGTCTGTTGCATCATAGCGCGTCTCGGCGCAATCGAGCGATTCGCTCGACCCATTATTTTCGATTTACGGCTAAAATAAATTTTTCTCATTTTATTCAATAACATATTCTTGCTTAGATAACGTTTTTACATAGGGATTAAGCATTTAGAACGATACATTGTTTAAAATAAGGGCACTTTACTCTTGACATTTTACGGTTTTTTCAATTTTCTGAAAAATCCTATCATTAGATTTTTTTAAAAATACGATATTCTTGCTTAACTAACGTTTCTACATAGGGATTAAGCATTTAGAACGAAATCTAATGTCAGAAAATGGCACTTTACTCTTGACATTTTTCGGTTTTTTCAATTTTCTGGGAAATCCTATCATTAGATTTTTTTAAAAATACGATATTCTTGCTTAACTAACGTTTTTACATAGGGATTAAGCATTTAGAACGAAATCTAATGTCAGAAAATGGCACTTTACTCTTGACATTTTTCGGTTTTTTCAATTTTCTGGGAAATCCTATCATTAGATTTTTTTAAAAATACGATATTCTTGCTTAACTAACGTTTTTACATAGGGATTAAGCATTTAGAACGAAATCTAATGTAGGAAAATGGTACTTTACTCTTGATCGGTACGTTGGGACTTTGAAAATATTCGGGCGTTCCAATCGCTCGTCTGTTGCATCATAGCGCGTCTCGGCGCAATCGAGCGATTCGCTCGACCCATTATTTTCGATTTACGGCTAAAATAAATTTTTCTCATTTTATTCAATAACATATTCTTGCTTAGATAACTTTTTTACATAGGGATTAAGCATTTAGAACGATACATTGTTTAAAATAAGGGCACTTTACTCTTGACATTTTACGGTTTTTTCAATTTTCTGAAAAATCCTATCATTAGATTTGTTTAAAAATACGATATTCTTGCTTAACTAACGTTTCTACATAGGGATTAAGCATTTAGAACGAAATCTAATGTCAGAAAATGGCACTTTACTCTTGACATTTTTCGGTTTTTTCAATTTTCTGGAAAATCCTATCATTAGATTTTTTTAAAAATACGATATTCTTGCTTAACTAACGTTTCTACATAGGGATTAAGCATTTAGAACGAAATCTAATGTAGGAAAATGGTACTTTACTCTTGATCGGTACGTTGGGACTTTGAAAATATTCGGGCGTTCCAATCGCTCGTCTGTTGCATCATAGCGCGTCTCGGCGCAATCGAGCGATTCGCTCGACCCATTATTTTCGATTTACGGCTAAAATAAATTTTTCTGATTTTATTCAATAACATATTCTTGCTTAGATAACGTTTTTACATAGGGATTAAGCATTTAGAACGATACATTGTTTAAAATAAGGGCACTTTACTCTTGACATTTTACGGTTTTTTCAATTTTCTGAAAAATCCTATCATTAGATTTGTTTAAAAATACGATATTCTTGCTTAACTAACGTTTCTACATAGGGATTAAGCATTTAGAACGAAATCTAATGTCAGAAAATGGCACTTTACTCTTGACATTTTTCGGTTTTTTCAATTTTCTGGGAAATCCTATCATTAGATTTTTTTAAAAATACGATATTCTTGCTTAACTAACGTTTTTACATAGGGATTAAGCATTTAGAACGAAATCTAATGTAGGAAAATGGTACTTTACTCTTGATCGGTACGTTGGGACTTTGAAAATATTCGGGCGTTCCAATCGCTCGTCTGTTGCATCATAGCGCGTCTCGGCGCAATCGAGCGATTCGCTCGACCCATTATTTTCGATTTACGGCTAAAATAAATTTTTCTCATTTTATTCAATAACATATTCTTGCTTAGATAACTTTTTTACATAGGGATTAAGCATTTAGAACGATATAATGTTTAAAATAAGGGCACTTTACTCTTGACATTTTACGGTTTTTTCAATTTTCTGAAAAATCCTATCATTAGATTTGTTTAAAAATACGATATTCTTGCTTAACTAACGTTTCTACATAGGGATTAAGCATTTAGAACGAAATCTAATGTCAGAAAATGGCACTTTACTCTTGACATTTTTCGGTTTTTTCAATTTTCTGGGAAATCCTATCATTAGATTTTTTTAAAAATACGATATTCTTGCTTAACTAACGTTTTTACATAGGGATTAAGCATTTAGAACGAAATCTAATGTAGGAAAATGGTACTTTACTCTTGATCGGTACGTTGGGACTTTGAAAATATTCGGCCGTACGCGGCGCGTCTCGGCGCTTCGAACAGCTCCGGTGTCCCCATTATTTTCGATTTACGGCTAAAATAAATTTTTCTCATTTTATTCAATAACATATTCTTGCTTAAATAACTTTTTTACATAGGGATTAAGCATTTAGAACGATACATTGTTTAAAATAAGGGCACTTTACTCTTGACATTTTACGGTTTTTTCAATTTTCTGAAAAATCCTATCATTAGATTTTTTTAAAAATACGATATTCTTGCTTAACTAACGTTTCTACATAGGGATTAAGCATTTAGAACGAAATCTAATGTCAGAAAATGGCACTTTACTCTTGACATTTTTCGGTTTTTTCAATTTTCTGGGAAATCCTATCATTAGATTTTTTTAAAAATACGATATTCTTGCTTAACTAACGTTTTTACATAGGGATTAAGCATTTAGAACGAAATCTAATGTAGGAAAATGGTACTTTACTCTTGATCGGTACGTTGGGACTTTGAAAATATTCGGCCGTACGCGGCGCGTCTCGGCGCTTCGAACAGCTCCGGTGTCCCCATTATTTTCGATTTACGGCTAAAATAAATTTTTCTCATTTTATTCAATAACATATTCTTGCTTAGATAACTTTTTTACATAGGGATTAAGCATTTAGAACGATATAATGTTTAAAATAAGGGCACTTTACTCTTGACATTTTACGGTTTTTTCAATTTTCTGAAAAATCCTATCATTAGATTTGTTTAAAAATACGATATTCTTGCTTAACTAACGTTTCTACATAGGGATTAAGCATTTAGAACGAAATCTAATGTCAGAAAATGGCACTTTACTCTTGACATTTTTCGGTTTTTTCAATTTTCTGGGAAATCCTATCATTAGATTTTTTTAAAAATACGATATTCTTGCTTAACTAACGTTTTTACATAGGGATTAAGCATTTAGAACGAAATCTAATGTAGGAAAATGGTACTTTACTCTTGATCGGTACGTTGGGACTTTGAAAATATTCGGGCGTTCCAATCGCTCGTCTGTTGCATCATAGCGCGTCTCGGCGCAATCGAGCGATTCGCTCGACCCATTATTTTCGATTTACGGCTAAAATAAATTTTTCTCATTTTATTCAATAACATATTCTTGCTTAGATAACTTTTTTACATAGGGATTAAGCATTTAGAACGATACATTGTTTAAAATAAGGGCACTTTACTCTTGACATTTTACGGTTTTTTCAATTTTCTGAAAAATCCTATCATTAGATTTGTTTAAAAATACGATATTCTTGCTTAACTAACGTTTCTACATAGGGATTAAGCATTTAGAACGAAATCTAATGTCAGAAAATGGCACTTTACTCTTGACATTTTTCGGTTTTTTCAATTTTCTGGAAAATCCTATCATTAGATTTTTTTAAAAATACGATATTCTTGCTTAACTAACGTTTCTACATAGGGATTAAGCATTTAGAACGAAATCTAATGTAGGAAAATGGTACTTTACTCTTGATCGGTACGTTGGGACTTTGAAAATATTCGGGCGTTCCAATCGCTCGTCTGTTGCATCATAGCGCGTCTCGGCGCAATCGAGCGATTCGCTCGACCCATTATTTTCGATTTACGGCTAAAATAAATTTTTCTCATTTTATTCAATAACATATTCTTGCTTAGATAACTTTTTTACATAGGGATTAAGCATTTAGAACGATACATTGTTTAAAATAAGGGCACTTTACTCTTGACATTTTACGGTTTTTTCAATTTTCTGAAAAATCCTATCATTAGATTTGTTTAAAAATACGATATTCTTGCTTAACTAACGTTTCTACATAGGGATTAAGCATTTAGAACGAAATCTAATGTCAGAAAATGGCACTTTACTCTTGACATTTTTCGGTTTTTTCAATTTTCTGGGAAATCCTATCATTAGATTTTTTTAAAAATACGATATTCTTGCTTAACTAACGTTTTTACATAGGGATTAAGCATTTAGAACGAAATCTAATGTAGGAAAATGGTACTTTACTCTTGATCGGTACGTTGGGACTTTGAAAATATTCGGGCGTTCCAATCGCTCGTCTGTTGCATCATAGCGCGTCTCGGCGCAATCGAGCGATTCGCTCGACCCATTATTTTCGATTTACGGCTAAAATAAATTTTTCTCATTTTATTCAATAACATATTCTTGCTTAGATAACTTTTTTACATAGGGATTAAGCATTTAGAACGATATAATGTTTAAAATAAGGGCACTTTACTCTTGACATTTTACGGTTTTTTCAATTTTCTGAAAAATCCTATCATTAGATTTGTTTAAAAATACGATATTCTTGCTTAACTAACGTTTCTACATAGGGATTAAGCATTTAGAACGAAATCTAATGTCAGAAAATGGCACTTTACTCTTGACATTTTTCGGTTTTTTCAATTTTCTGGGAAATCCTATCATTAGATTTTTTTAAAAATACGATATTCTTGCTTAACTAACGTTTTTACATAGGGATTAAGCATTTAGAACGAAATCTAATGTCAGAAAATGGCACTTTACTCTTGACATTTTTCGGTTTTTTCAATTTTCTGGGAAATCCTATCATTAGATTTTTTTAAAAATACGATATTCTTGCTTAACTAACGTTTTTACATAGGGATTAAGCATTTAGAACGAAATCTAATGTAGGAAAATGGTACTTTACTCTTGATCGGTACGTTGGGACTTTGAAAATATTCGGGCGTTCCAATCGCTCGTCTGTTGCATCATAGCGCGTCTCGGCGCAATCGAGCGATTCGCTCGACCCATTATTTTCGATTTACGGCTAAAATAAATTTTTCTCATTTTATTCAATAACATATTCTTGCTTAGATAACTTTTTTACATAGGGATTAAGCATTTAGAACGATACATTGTTTAAAATAAGGGCACTTTACTCTTGACATTTTACGGTTTTTTCAATTTTCTGAAAAATCCTATCATTAGATTTTTTTAAAAATACGATATTCTTGCTTAACTAACGTTTCTACATAGGGATTAAGCATTTAGAACGAAATCTAATGTCAGAAAATGGCACTTTACTCTTGACATTTTTCGGTTTTTTCAATTTTCTGGGAAATCCTATCATTAGATTTTTTTAAAAATACGATATTCTTGCTTAACTAACGTTTTTACATAGGGATTAAGCATTTAGAACGAAATCTAATGTAGGAAAATGGTACTTTACTCTTGATCGGTACGTTGGGACTTTGAAAATATTCGGGCGTACGCGGCGCGCTCGGCGCTTCGAACAGCTCCGGTGTCCCCATTATTTTCGATTTACGGCTAAAATAAATTTTTCTAATTTTTTTCAATAACATATTCCTGCTAAAATAACTTTTTTACATAGGGATTAAGCATTTAGAACGATACATTGTTTAAAATAAGGGCACTTTACTCTTGACATTTTACGGTTTTTTCAATTTTCTGAAAAATTCTATCATTAGATTTGTTTAAAAATACGATATTCTTGCTTAACTAACGTTTCTACATAGGGATTAAGCATTTAGAACGAAATCTAATGTAGGAAAATGGTACTTTACTCTTGATCGGTACGTTGGGACTTTGAAAATATTCGGGCGTTCCAATCGCTCGTCTGTTGCATCATAGCGCGTCTCGGCGCAATCGAGCGATTCGCTCGACCCATTATTTTCGATTTACGGCTAAAATAAATTTTTCTCATTTTATTCAATAACATATTCTTGCTTAGATAACTTTTTTACATAGGGATTAAGCATTTAGAACGATATAATGTTTAAAATAAGGGCACTTTACTCTTGACATTTTACGGTTTTTTCAATTTTCTGAAAAATCCTATCATTAGATTTGTTTAAAAATACGATATTCTTGCTTAACTAACGTTTCTACATAGGGATTAAGCATTTAGAACGAAATCTAATGTCAGAAAATGGCACTTTACTCTTGACATTTTTCGGTTTTTTCAATTTTCTGGAAAATCCTATCATTAGATTTTTTTAAAAATACGATATTCTTGCTTAACTAACGTTTCTACATAGGGATTAAGCATTTAGAACGAAATCTAATGTAGGAAAATGGTACTTTACTCTTGATCGGTACGTTGGGACTTTGAAAATATTCGGGCGTTCCAATCGCTCGTCTGTTGCATCATGGCGCGTCTCGGCGCAATCGAGCGATTCGCTCGACCCATTATTTTCGATTTACGGCTAAAATAAATTTTTCTCATTTTATTCAATAACATATTCTTGCTTAGATAACTTTTTTACATAGGGATTAAGCATTTAGAACGATACATTGTTTAAAATAAGGGCACTTTACTCTTGACATTTTACGGTTTTTTCAATTTTCTGAAAAATCCTATCATTAGATTTGTTTAAAAATACGATATTCTTGCTTAACTAACGTTTCTACATAGGGATTAAGCATTTAGAACGAAATCTAATGTCAGAAAATGGCACTTTACTCTTGACATTTTTCGGTTTTTTCAATTTTCTGGGAAATCCTATCATTAGATTTTTTTAAAAATACGATATTCTTGCTTAACTAACGTTTTTACATAGGGATTAAGCATTTAGAACGAAATCTAATGTAGGAAAATGGTACTTTACTCTTGATCGGTACGTTGGGACTTTGAAAATATTCGGGCGTTCCAATCGCTCGTCTGTTGCATCATAGCGCGTCTCGGCGCAATCGAGCGATTCGCTCGACCCATTATTTTCGATTTACGGCTAAAATAAATTTTTCTCATTTTATTCAATAACATATTCTTGCTTAGATAACTTTTTTACATAGGGATTAAGCATTTAGAACGATATAATGTTTAAAATAAGGGCACTTTACTCTTGACATTTTACGGTTTTTTCAATTTTCTGAAAAATCCTATCATTAGATTTGTTTAAAAATACGATATTCTTGCTTAACTAACGTTTCTACATAGGGATTAAGCATTTAGAACGAAATCTAATGTCAGAAAATGGCACTTTACTCTTGACATTTTTCGGTTTTTTCAATTTTCTGGAAAATCCTATCATTAGATTTTTTTAAAAATACGATATTCTTGCTTAACTAACGTTTCTACATAGGGATTAAGCATTTAGAACGAAATCTAATGTAGGAAAATGGTACTTTACTCTTGATCGGTACGTTGGGACTTTGAAAATATTCGGGCGTTCCAATCGCTCGTCTGTTGCATCATGGCGCGTCTCGGCGCAATCAAGCGATTCGCTCGACCCATTATTTTCGATTTACGGCTAAAATAAATTTTTCTCATTTTATTCAATAACATATTCTTGCTTAGATAACTTTTTTACATAGGGATTAAGCATTTAGAACGATACATTGTTTAAAATAAGGGCACTTTACTCTTGACATTTTACGGTTTTTTCAATTTTCTGAAAAATCCTATCATTAGATTTGTTTAAAAATACGATATTCTTGCTTAACTAATGTTTCTACATAGGGATTAAGCATTTAGAACGAAATCTAATGTCAGAAAATGGCACTTTACTCTTGACATTTTTCGGTTTTTTCAATTTTCTGGGAAATCCTATCATTAGATTTTTTTAAAAATACGATATTCTTGCTTAACTAACGTTTTTACATAGGGATTAAGCATTTAGAACGAAATCTAATGTAGGAAAATGGTACTTTACTCTTGATCGGTACGTTGGGACTTTGAAAATATTCGGGCGTTCCAATCGCTCGTCTGTTGCATCATAGCGCGTCTCGGCGCAATCGAGCGATTCGCTCGACCCATTATTTTCGATTTACGGCTAAAATAAATTTTTCTCATTTTATTCAATAACATATTCTTGCTTAGATAACTTTTTTACATAGGGATTAAGCATTTAGAACGATATAATGTTTAAAATAAGGGCACTTTACTCTTGACATTTTACGGTTTTTTCAATTTTCTGAAAAATCCTATCATTAGATTTGTTTAAAAATACGATATTCTTGCTTAACTAACGTTTCTACATAGGGATTAAGCATTTAGAACGAAATCTAATGTCAGAAAATGGCACTTTACTCTTGACATTTTTCGGTTTTTTCAATTTTCTGGAAAATCCTATCATTAGATTTTTTTAAAAATACGATATTCTTGCTTAACTAACGTTTCTACATAGGGATTAAGCATTTAGAACGAAATCTAATGTAGGAAAATGGTACTTTACTCTTGATCGGTACGTTGGGACTTTGAAAATATTCGGGCGTTCCAATCGCTCGTCTGTTGCATCATAGCGCGTCTCGGCGCAATCGAGCGATTCGCTCGACCCATTATTTTCGATTTACGGCTAAAATAAATTTTTCTCATTTTATTCAATAACATATTCTTGCTTAGATAACGTTTTTACATAGGGATTAAGCATTTAGAACGATACATTGTTTAAAATAAGGGCACTTTACTCTTGACATTTTACGGTTTTTTCAATTTTCTGAAAAATCCTATCATTAGATTTTTTTAAAAATACGATATTCTTGCTTAACTAACGTTTCTACATAGGGATTAAGCATTTAGAACGAAATCTAATGTCAGAAAATGGCACTTTACTCTTGACATTTTTCGGTTTTTTCAATTTTCTGGGAAATCCTATCATTAGATTTTTTTAAAAATACGATATTCTTGCTTAACTAACGTTTTTACATAGGGATTAAGCATTTAGAACGAAATCTAATGTCAGAAAATGGCACTTTACTCTTGACATTTTTCGGTTTTTTCAATTTTCTGGGAAATCCTATCATTAGATTTTTTTAAAAATACGATATTCTTGCTTAACTAACGTTTTTACATAGGGATTAAGCATTTAGAACGAAATCTAATGTAGGAAAATGGTACTTTACTCTTGATCGGTACGTTGGGACTTTGAAAATATTCGGGCGTTCCAATCGCTCGTCTGTTGCATCATAGCGCGTCTCGGCGCAATCGAGCGATTCGCTCGACCCATTATTTTCGATTTACGGCTAAAATAAATTTTTCTCATTTTATTCAATAACATATTCTTGCTTAGATAACTTTTTTACATAGGGATTAAGCATTTAGAACGATACATTGTTTAAAATAAGGGCACTTTACTCTTGACATTTTACGGTTTTTTCAATTTTCTGAAAAATCCTATCATTAGATTTGTTTAAAAATACGATATTCTTGCTTAACTAACGTTTCTACATAGGGATTAAGCATTTAGAACGAAATCTAATGTCAGAAAATGGCACTTTACTCTTGACATTTTTCGGTTTTTTCAATTTTCTGGAAAATCCTATCATTAGATTTTTTTAAAAATACGATATTCTTGCTTAACTAACGTTTCTACATAGGGATTAAGCATTTAGAACGAAATCTAATGTAGGAAAATGGTACTTTACTCTTGATCGGTACGTTGGGACTTTGAAAATATTCGGGCGTTCCAATCGCTCGTCTGTTGCATCATAGCGCGTCTCGGCGCAATCGAGCGATTCGCTCGACCCATTATTTTCGATTTACGGCTAAAATAAATTTTTCTGATTTTATTCAATAACATATTCTTGCTTAGATAACGTTTTTACATAGGGATTAAGCATTTAGAACGATACATTGTTTAAAATAAGGGCACTTTACTCTTGACATTTTACGGTTTTTTCAATTTTCTGAAAAATCCTATCATTAGATTTGTTTAAAAATACGATATTCTTGCTTAACTAACGTTTCTACATAGGGATTAAGCATTTAGAACGAAATCTAATGTCAGAAAATGGCACTTTACTCTTGACATTTTTCGGTTTTTTCAATTTTCTGGGAAATCCTATCATTAGATTTTTTTAAAAATACGATATTCTTGCTTAACTAACGTTTTTACATAGGGATTAAGCATTTAGAACGAAATCTAATGTAGGAAAATGGTACTTTACTCTTGATCGGTACGTTGGGACTTTGAAAATATTCGGGCGTTCCAATCGCTCGTCTGTTGCATCATAGCGCGTCTCGGCGCAATCGAGCGATTCGCTCGACCCATTATTTTCGATTTACGGCTAAAATAAATTTTTCTCATTTTATTCAATAACATATTCTTGCTTAGATAACTTTTTTACATAGGGATTAAGCATTTAGAACGATATAATGTTTAAAATAAGGGCACTTTACTCTTGACATTTTACGGTTTTTTCAATTTTCTGAAAAATCCTATCATTAGATTTGTTTAAAAATACGATATTCTTGCTTAACTAACGTTTCTACATAGGGATTAAGCATTTAGAACGAAATCTAATGTCAGAAAATGGCACTTTACTCTTGACATTTTTCGGTTTTTTCAATTTTCTGGGAAATCCTATCATTAGATTTTTTTAAAAATACGATATTCTTGCTTAACTAACGTTTTTACATAGGGATTAAGCATTTAGAACGAAATCTAATGTAGGAAAATGGTACTTTACTCTTGATCGGTACGTTGGGACTTTGAAAATATTCGGCCGTACGCGGCGCGTCTCGGCGCTTCGAACAGCTCCGGTGTCCCCATTATTTTCGATTTACGGCTAAAATAAATTTTTCTCATTTTATTCAATAACATATTCTTGCTTAAATAACTTTTTTACATAGGGATTAAGCATTTAGAACGATACATTGTTTAAAATAAGGGCACTTTACTCTTGACATTTTACGGTTTTTTCAATTTTCTGAAAAATCCTATCATTAGATTTTTTTAAAAATACGATATTCTTGCTTAACTAACGTTTCTACATAGGGATTAAGCATTTAGAACGAAATCTAATGTCAGAAAATGGCACTTTACTCTTGACATTTTTCGGTTTTTTCAATTTTCTGGGAAATCCTATCATTAGATTTTTTTAAAAATACGATATTCTTGCTTAACTAACGTTTTTACATAGGGATTAAGCATTTAGAACGAAATCTAATGTAGGAAAATGGTACTTTACTCTTGATCGGTACGTTGGGACTTTGAAAATATTCGGCCGTACGCGGCGCGTCTCGGCGCTTCGAACAGCTCCGGTGTCCCCATTATTTTCGATTTACGGCTAAAATAAATTTTTCTCATTTTATTCAATAACATATTCTTGCTTAGATAACTTTTTTACATAGGGATTAAGCATTTAGAACGATATAATGTTTAAAATAAGGGCACTTTACTCTTGACATTTTACGGTTTTTTCAATTTTCTGAAAAATCCTATCATTAGATTTGTTTAAAAATACGATATTCTTGCTTAACTAACGTTTCTACATAGGGATTAAGCATTTAGAACGAAATCTAATGTCAGAAAATGGCACTTTACTCTTGACATTTTTCGGTTTTTTCAATTTTCTGGGAAATCCTATCATTAGATTTTTTTAAAAATACGATATTCTTGCTTAACTAACGTTTTTACATAGGGATTAAGCATTTAGAACGAAATCTAATGTAGGAAAATGGTACTTTACTCTTGATCGGTACGTTGGGACTTTGAAAATATTCGGGCGTTCCAATCGCTCGTCTGTTGCATCATAGCGCGTCTCGGCGCAATCGAGCGATTCGCTCGACCCATTATTTTCGATTTACGGCTAAAATAAATTTTTCTCATTTTATTCAATAACATATTCTTGCTTAGATAACTTTTTTACATAGGGATTAAGCATTTAGAACGATACATTGTTTAAAATAAGGGCACTTTACTCTTGACATTTTACGGTTTTTTCAATTTTCTGAAAAATCCTATCATTAGATTTGTTTAAAAATACGATATTCTTGCTTAACTAACGTTTCTACATAGGGATTAAGCATTTAGAACGAAATCTAATGTCAGAAAATGGCACTTTACTCTTGACATTTTTCGGTTTTTTCAATTTTCTGGAAAATCCTATCATTAGATTTTTTTAAAAATACGATATTCTTGCTTAACTAACGTTTCTACATAGGGATTAAGCATTTAGAACGAAATCTAATGTAGGAAAATGGTACTTTACTCTTGATCGGTACGTTGGGACTTTGAAAATATTCGGGCGTTCCAATCGCTCGTCTGTTGCATCATAGCGCGTCTCGGCGCAATCGAGCGATTCGCTCGACCCATTATTTTCGATTTACGGCTAAAATAAATTTTTCTCATTTTATTCAATAACATATTCTTGCTTAGATAACTTTTTTACATAGGGATTAAGCATTTAGAACGATACATTGTTTAAAATAAGGGCACTTTACTCTTGACATTTTACGGTTTTTTCAATTTTCTGAAAAATCCTATCATTAGATTTGTTTAAAAATACGATATTCTTGCTTAACTAACGTTTCTACATAGGGATTAAGCATTTAGAACGAAATCTAATGTCAGAAAATGGCACTTTACTCTTGACATTTTTCGGTTTTTTCAATTTTCTGGGAAATCCTATCATTAGATTTTTTTAAAAATACGATATTCTTGCTTAACTAACGTTTTTACATAGGGATTAAGCATTTAGAACGAAATCTAATGTAGGAAAATGGTACTTTACTCTTGATCGGTACGTTGGGACTTTGAAAATATTCGGGCGTTCCAATCGCTCGTCTGTTGCATCATAGCGCGTCTCGGCGCAATCGAGCGATTCGCTCGACCCATTATTTTCGATTTACGGCTAAAATAAATTTTTCTCATTTTATTCAATAACATATTCTTGCTTAGATAACTTTTTTACATAGGGATTAAGCATTTAGAACGATATAATGTTTAAAATAAGGGCACTTTACTCTTGACATTTTACGGTTTTTTCAATTTTCTGAAAAATCCTATCATTAGATTTGTTTAAAAATACGATATTCTTGCTTAACTAACGTTTCTACATAGGGATTAAGCATTTAGAACGAAATCTAATGTCAGAAAATGGCACTTTACTCTTGACATTTTTCGGTTTTTTCAATTTTCTGGGAAATCCTATCATTAGATTTTTTTAAAAATACGATATTCTTGCTTAACTAACGTTTTTACATAGGGATTAAGCATTTAGAACGAAATCTAATGTCAGAAAATGGCACTTTACTCTTGACATTTTTCGGTTTTTTCAATTTTCTGGGAAATCCTATCATTAGATTTTTTTAAAAATACGATATTCTTGCTTAACTAACGTTTTTACATAGGGATTAAGCATTTAGAACGAAATCTAATGTAGGAAAATGGTACTTTACTCTTGATCGGTACGTTGGGACTTTGAAAATATTCGGGCGTTCCAATCGCTCGTCTGTTGCATCATAGCGCGTCTTTTTTTTTTTTTTTTTTTTTTTTTTTTTTTTTTTTTTTTTTTTTTTAACGTGGGGGAAATCTGCTGGTCAGACACCCCCGTCCCGCCCGAGGGGCGGGGCGGGGGTAGTGCGGGTTTTGACCCGCTAAAACCCCCACGGCGGCCTAGGGCGCTGGCGAGTAGCGGGGGAGCCACGGGAACTCTTTCAGAACACAACCGCGGCTCCCCCTCGCCTGGCCGGCCACCAGGATGGAATGGCGATGGCCGGCCGCGTCCCGGGGGGGAGATTTATACTCCCCCCATGAATCATCTTGCTTCGGCGGTGCGGGGGACCGCACCCCACACCGCCTCGTCACTCCCACTATGGGGAGGACAGCTTCAGTTGGGGGGGGGGTGTTGGCGGGCGGCGGGCAATTAAACCAGTAATCTGGTACACCCGCCGCCCGCCTATTCTCATCTGCTCGGGGAGGGGGGCTCTAGGCGTGGGCGCACACGCCGCACCCCCCGCTCACGGCGACCCCGCTCGGCAGCCTCCTTCTGCAGCATCACCTCTTCGCAGAAGGCGATGGCTGCCGCCCATTTTCTTGGGCTCTCCAGCATGGCCCCAACTAAGCTGGAGAGAGCGAGGTCGCGACCAACTTCCCGTCTTAGGACTCGGCGCAGCACTGAAAAGGCGGGGCATACCTCCAGTGTATGCTGCGCCGAGTCCTCCTCCGCGCCACAGTGGTGGCACACCGTCGTCGCTTCCCGACCGATGCGACACAGGTACACACCGAAGCAGCCATGCCCGGTGAACACCTGCGTCGCACGGTAGGTGAGCCTGCCAAACCGCCTCTCCCGCCACGAGGTGAAGTGTGGCAGGAGAGCCCCAGGGACGCGCTCGCCGGCATGGGAACAAAGCTCCGCATGCCATCTGGCGAGCGCTAGTCCCCGGGCCTGGAGTTCGAAGCCGTCGACCGCCTTCTGCTCCGGCGGGTCCCCCCGAGCCCGGCCAGCGATGCATATGCGCCTATAGACATAGGCGCGCATCGCCGCCTGCAGCTCGAAGGGAATTTCTCCCGCCAGAGCAAGCGCCGCCACGGTAGACGCGGTGCGGTAACCCCGTATGAGACGAAGGGCCATTTGCCTCTGAAGCCGGCGCAACAACAAAGTGATGCGCCGGCTTGCCCTCGCGGACGGCCCCCAGATCGGGGCGCCGTACAAGGCCATGGACCGCACCACGCCCAGGTATAGGCGACGCACCATGTTATCCGGTCCCCCGAGATTGGGCAACAGGCGGCCGAGCGAGGCCGCCGCCCTCTCAACTCGGGGGACGAGGCGGCCGAAATGCGCCCCGAATCTCCAGTGGCTGTCGAGGATCAGTCCGAGATACTTGATCTCGGACTTCACCTCGACGCAGGCTCCTCCAACCCAGATCCACGATCCGGCCGGTGGCCGCGACCGAGGCCGTCCAAACCAGACGGCCTCGGCCTTCTCCGGGGCCATCTTCAGCCCCAGATCGTGGATCTTCGCGACGACGGCTGCCACCGCAACCTCCGCTCGTCGGATGGTCCTCTCGAAGGTGTCCCCGACGGTGACCACTAACGTGTCGTCCGCATAGCAGACGACAGTGGCACCGTCGGGCAGGGAGGCCCTCAGGACTGCGTTATATCCCAGGTCCCACAGGAGTGGTCCTAACACGGACCCCTGTGGGACCCCGCAGTCCACTTCCCTCCGTATCGTCCCGTACCGGCCCGGGTATTCCACCCACCTGTCCCGCAGGTAGGCCCCGATCACCCGCCTCAGATAGGGAGGCACCTGGTGTTCAACCAGGGCCTCCCTAATGGCGGACCAGGGCAGGGTGTTAAATGCATTGACGATGTCGATCGACACCGCCAAACACACCCCGCCCCGTGCCACGGCATTGTCCGAGAGGGACTTTAGACGGTCGATTGCGTCGACCGTCGATCGCCCCTCCCGGAAGCCGAACTGGCAGTCCGCCAGATCGGGGCCAACGCGGGACAGGTGCCTGGCGAGGCGGGCAGCAATGATCTTTTCAAAGATCTTGCCCACCTCGTCCAGGAGGCAAATGGGCCGGTACGCGGAGGGAGAATCCGCAGGCCTCCCATCCTTCTTTAAGAGGACCATCCGACTTCTCCTCCAGAGGTCCGGGAACACCCCGGACCTCAGGAGCCCGGAGAAGAGGCTTCTGAGCCTCCCGCCCAGGACGCTCATGGCAAGCAACCAGACCCGGCCGGGGATACCGTCCGGCCCCGGGGCAGTATTCTTGCCCCGAAGCCATTTGACTACCCCGGCCATTTCCTCCGGCGCGACCTCCAGATCCGGGGACCACTCATGTCCCTCTAGCTGAGGGACGGGCCGGGACGCCTCCCCGCTGACGGGGAATAGCGCGTCCACGACCCGTCCGAGCATCCCCGGATCCAGGCTTTCCGTCAGAGGGGGCGCCCAGGGACGTAAACGTCCCATCGCCATTTTGTATGGGCGCCCCCACGGATCTCGGTTCAGAGACCCGAGAAAGTCGCGCCAGGCCTGGCTCTTCGCCTGCCTGATGGCCAGCTGCAGGGCGACCACCTTCTCCCTGTATCGCCCATACAGCCGGATAGCCAGCTCCACGTCGGAACGTCGTCGTCGACGGGCGCGGGCGTACTGGCGTCGCGCGCGGATGCACTCTGTGCGTAAATCCGCTATCGCGCGCGACCACCAGTACACCGCCTTCCTCGGGAAGACCCTGGCCCGGGGCATGGCGACGTCGCAAATCGACGTCATTGCGCCCCGGAACCAATGGGCCTCCCTTGTCCCGTCGACTGGCCCGGCCGGTGTTGCCGGCCAGGCCACGACGTGGGCTGCCGCCATCAGAGCGTCCTGGTCGAGGCGCTTCAGCGCCCACCGTGGCTGAGGCGATCCCTCATCAGCGGGGCGACGTCGGGGCGTCGATGGGGCGGCGGAGAGGCCGAGAACAATGTATCTGTGGTCGGACAGCGTCTCGACCTCCTCCGCCACCCTCCACCCCGTAATACGGCGCACGGCCGGGGGCGTTGCCCATGACAGGTCAACGATGGACCCCCCGTTATACCGCACGCACGTATGGACCGAGCCCGTGTTTAGAAGACAGAGTCCGAGTCCCGCCGCCCAATCAAGCACCTCCCGGCCCCTCGGGTCCGTCCTGGGGGAACCCCAAGCTGAAGACTTGGCGTTGAAGTCCCCCAGGACCAGCACCGGACGCGGCTGGCAGCGAGAGACGCATCTCCCCACCACGTCCAGATACTGTTCATACTCCACGAGGGACCACCTCGGAGGTGCGTAGATCGCCACAACCACGGTGCCGCCCCAGTCAACGGCCAGGTATCCCCGGCCGCGCTCGATAACGGAGCACGCCGGGGACCCCGGCCGGCCTGCCCATATTATAACGACGGAGCCGTCCAAGTCCCCCATCCAATGTGGATGGTCGGGGACCCGGTACGGCTCCGCCGCTACGGCCAACCCGGCACCCCGCTCGGCCAGGAATTGCACAAAAAGGTCTTGTGCCCTGACCGAGCGGTTCAGGTTGGCCTGAATAATAGGGCCAGTAGGCCCCATTACTCCGGCGCCTCAATCTCCATCGCTGCCGCGGGAGCGGTGGCGTCTGGGGTTTTATCAGCCCCAACCGCCCCCGCGGGCGCGACGGTGGCATCCTTGGGTGCCGGATCCTTTGTTTTAGGAGCTGCCACGGCGGCTGCCGCCTTGGCCGTCGTGGTTCTCCTCCCCCTGCTTCCTCTGCCGCGTCTCGCGCTGGCAGGGCACGCCCGGCTGCCGAGGCGGTGGCCGGCCGGCTTGCCAGCACCCGCGCAAAGCGGGCACTTTGGCTTTTCTGTGCAGCCAGCCACCTTATGGTCCTGACTGCCGCACCCGAAACAGCAGCCGGACCGATCCTCGGCCGCAGTGCACCGCTGCCTCGTGTGGCCTAAGCCAAAGCAGCGGTAGCACTGCAAGGGCCGGGCGCTGAGGGCCTCCACCGTCGCCTGGGTCCAGCCCACCGTCAGTTTGCCGGCGACCGCGACTTTACGTGCGGCCGCGGCAGGGCACTGGACCCAGAGGGTGCCCAAACCAGAGGGGGAAGACCGGATTTCGCCGGTCTTCACATCCCCCCGGTCGCACCCTCCCACACGGGCGACAGCTGCGGCGACCTCCACCGGCGTGGTCGAGTCGACCAGGCCGCGCACCCTAAGGTCGGCCTTTTTGATTGGGCGCGCGACCTTCACGCCGGTCCCTGCCAGCGCGTCAGCCATCTTAGAGGCCAGGGCAGTGGCCTTGGCTGCTCCATCGGCTCCGGGGACCTCCAAAATTATTGCCCCCGTCACCGCTCTCCTGGGCTTCAGCGAGGCGATGCCAAGTTCTGCCAGGTCTATTTTGGACCTGGCAGTGGCCATCGCCTCGGCGTAACTCATCGCCCCGCCGGCCGGTACCGTTAGAGTAACGGCAGCCGTGCGGGGCGGACGTGGCGGCAGGGGAGCCCTTTTGGGAGCAGCCGGTGCCACCCGCCTCGCCGCCCTCTGGGTCAAAGCAGCCTTGGCAGCTGCCGCAGGTTTATCTGCGGCAGCCGCCCTTTTGGCCTTCCGGCCAACTACCTTTGACCACACCTCAGTTGGAGGTGTGGTGGAGGGCGGCGCAACAGTGGGGGCGGGCTGCATTTGTGTCGCCTTAGCGACCACAGTCGCTCCCCCACTGCCACCCTTTTTCTTTCCCCCCCTCCTGTCCATCGGCAGGGGTGGGGCTGGCGGCACGGGTGCCGCCGATCGCGGGCCTCGCACCCGCGGGACCAGCTCCCTTCTGAACGATGCCAATTTGGCATCGATAAGGGAGCCGATCTGTGCCAGCAAGTCGGCTGGCACAGCCGCGGGTGGGGGCGAGGACCCTCCTCGCCCAGGTGACTGGGGCCCCCGAGCGCCGATAACCGGCAGCAACCCCTTGCCCCCATCAGGGGGCAGCGGCGGAGCCATCCCGGCAACAGCCGGCCCCGCCTCCACCGCTTGACGGAGTCGGGCGACCTCCGCCCGTAACTCCGCCAACTGCTCCCTCAATGAGGCATTTTCGGCCTCTAAGAGCCGGGTGGCGCTGGGAGCCGACCGAACTGCCAGCTCCGCTACGCCCACCCGGCTGTTCAGGGCCGCCGTCCGGAGGGACCGCACCGCGCTGGCCTTCAGTCCCGTCGCGGCACTGGATATCCTGGCCACATCGCCCAGGCACTCCATTACCGCGGCCGCAACGTCCCGCGTCGGGCGGCCCCGGAAATCCGCAGCGACCTCCACCTCATCAGGGAGTGGGTCGCTCGAACTCGCGGGCCTCGGTCCCGGGGCAACCGGGTCGAAGATGTCCGCTATGAGGCTTTTCTCAGCCTCAGCCTGTCTCCGTTTGGCCTCTTGGAGGCCAACGTATTGCCCGGTCGTCGGTGGCCGGCCCCGTTTCCTCGTGGAGGTGCCCGGGACGCTCTGCGACGAGTGGTGGGAGGAGACGGAGAAGTCCGACTCCTCCCCCCCGTCGCAGTCGCCAAGGCCCTCCGCAGGCCTCTTTGCGCCGCGTGTTGCAGAATGCCTCCGCGACACCGGCTCTGTACATCTTTTGAGGCGCACGATAGGCCCGCGCACCTCCACCTCACGCTCGTTTCCCCCCTCCCCGGTTGTACTTGAAAAAGAAGAATCCATAATTCATCCCACGAGTGTGGTCGGAAAGGAGGTCACCCCGGGTAGAGCCGCCATACCCGGGGAAGGCTAATACGCCCGGGGGGTCGCCAGGTACCCCGGGGTTGTCCGCTAACGATTGGTGCACCCACCAACCATAGCTGGCGCTTACTCCAGCTACGCCCTCTTCACCGCGCAACACTGCTTGGGGCTAGGGATTTTTTAGAGAGGTTGTCATCCTCGCGGTCCGGCCGGTTAAGGCAAGACCCCCGTTCCTGTAAAACATGACCACAGGTTTACGGTATGTGTCCGACTTTAGTTGGCCCCTCACCTCAAGCCACTCCGGCTAGGTAGAACCTGCCAGGGAATAAAATCCCCGCCGGCACAGCCTTGAGGATCATTAGGGCACGAAGCCCCCCCACCACGACAAGGTAGCGGACACGGTGGGGATCATAGCGCGTCTCGGCGCAATCGAGCGATTCGCTCGACCCATTATTTTCGATTTACGGCTAAAATAAATTTTTCTCATTTTATTCAATAACATATTCTTGCTTAGATAACTTTTTTACATAGGGATTAAGCATTTAGAACGATACATTGTTTAAAATAAGGGCACTTTACTCTTGACATTTTACGGTTTTTTCAATTTTCTGAAAAATCCTATCATTAGATTTTTTTTTAAAAAAAAATACGATATTCTTGCTTAACTAACGTTTCTACATAGGGATTAAGCATTTAGAACGAAATCTAATGTCAGAAAATGGCACTTTACTCTTGACATTTTTCGGTTTTTTCAATTTTCTGGGAAATCCTATCATTAGATTTTTTTAAAAATACGATATTCTTGCTTAACTAACGTTTTTACATAGGGATTAAGCATTTAGAACGAAATCTAATGTAGGAAAATGGTACTTTACTCTTGATCGGTACGTTGGGACTTTGAAAATATTCGGGCGTACGCGGCGCGCTCGGCGCTTCGAACAGCTCCGGTGTCCCCATTATTTTCGATTTACGGCTAAAATAAATTTTTCTAATTTTTTTCAATAACATATTCCTGCTAAAATAACTTTTTTACATAGGGATTAAGCATTTAGAACGATACATTGTTTAAAATAAGGGCACTTTACTCTTGACATTTTACGGTTTTTTCAATTTTCTGAAAAATTCTATCATTAGATTTGTTTAAAAATACGATATTCTTGCTTAACTAACGTTTCTACATAGGGATTAAGCATTTAGAACGAAATCTAATGTAGGAAAATGGTACTTTACTCTTGATCGGTACGTTGGGACTTTGAAAATATTCGGGCGTTCCAATCGCTCGTCTGTTGCATCATAGCGCGTCTCGGCGCAATCGAGCGATTCGCTCGACCCATTATTTTCGATTTACGGCTAAAATAAATTTTTCTCATTTTATTCAATAACATATTCTTGCTTAGATAACTTTTTTACATAGGGATTAAGCATTTAGAACGATACATTGTTTAAAATAAGGGCACTTTACTCTTGACATTTTACGGTTTTTTCAATTTTCTGAAAAATCCTATCATTAGATTTGTTTAAAAATACGATATTCTTGCTTAACTAACGTTTCTACATAGGGATTAAGCATTTAGAACGAAATCTAATGTCAGAAAATGGCACTTTACTCTTGACATTTTTCGGTTTTTTCAATTTTCTGGAAAATCCTATCATTAGATTTTTTTAAAAATACGATATTCTTGCTTAACTAACGTTTCTACATAGGGATTAAGCATTTAGAACGAAATCTAATGTAGGAAAATGGTACTTTACTCTTGATCGGTACGTTGGGACTTTGAAAATATTCGGGCGTTCCAATCGCTCGTCTGTTGCATCATAGCGCGTCTCGGCGCAATCGAGCGATTCGCTCGACCCATTATTTTCGATTTACGGCTAAAATAAATTTTTCTCATTTTATTCAATAACATATTCTTGCTTAGATAACTTTTTTACATAGGGATTAAGCATTTAGAACGATACATTGTTTAAAATAAGGGCACTTTACTCTTGACATTTTACGGTTTTTTCAATTTTCTGAAAAATCCTATCATTAGATTTGTTTAAAAATACGATATTCTTGCTTAACTAACGTTTCTACATAGGGATTAAGCATTTAGAACGAAATCTAATGTCAGAAAATGGCACTTTACTCTTGACATTTTTCGGTTTTTTCAATTTTCTGGGAAATCCTATCATTAGATTTTTTTAAAAATACGATATTCTTGCTTAACTAACGTTTTTACATAGGGATTAAGCATTTAGAACGAAATCTAATGTAGGAAAATGGTACTTTACTCTTGATCGGTACGTTGGGACTTTGAAAATATTCGGGCGTTCCAATCGCTCGTCTGTTGCATCATAGCGCGTCTCGGCGCAATCGAGCGATTCGCTCGACCCATTATTTTCGATTTACGGCTAAAATAAATTTTTCTCATTTTATTCAATAACATATTCTTGCTTAGATAACTTTTTTACATAGGGATTAAGCATTTAGAACGATATAATGTTTAAAATAAGGGCACTTTACTCTTGACATTTTACGGTTTTTTCAATTTTCTGAAAAATCCTATCATTAGATTTGTTTAAAAATACGATATTCTTGCTTAACTAACGTTTCTACATAGGGATTAAGCATTTAGAACGAAATCTAATGTCAGAAAATGGCACTTTACTCTTGACATTTTTCGGTTTTTTCAATTTTCTGGGAAATCCTATCATTAGATTTTTTTAAAAATACGATATTCTTGCTTAACTAACGTTTTTACATAGGGATTAAGCATTTAGAACGAAATCTAATGTCAGAAAATGGCACTTTACTCTTGACATTTTTCGGTTTTTTCAATTTTCTGGGAAATCCTATCATTAGATTTTTTTAAAAATACGATATTCTTGCTTAACTAACGTTTTTACATAGGGATTAAGCATTTAGAACGAAATCTAATGTAGGAAAATGGTACTTTACTCTTGATCGGTACGTTGGGACTTTGAAAATATTCGGGCGTTCCAATCGCTCGTCTGTTGCATCATAGCGCGTCTCGGCGCAATCGAGCGATTCGCTCGACCCATTATTTTCGATTTACGGCTAAAATAAATTTTTCTCATTTTATTCAATAACATATTCTTGCTTAGATAACTTTTTTACATAGGGATTAAGCATTTAGAACGATACATTGTTTAAAATAAGGGCACTTTACTCTTGACATTTTACGGTTTTTTCAATTTTCTGAAAAATCCTATCATTAGATTTTTTTAAAAATACGATATTCTTGCTTAACTAACGTTTCTACATAGGGATTAAGCATTTAGAACGAAATCTAATGTCAGAAAATGGCACTTTACTCTTGACATTTTTCGGTTTTTTCAATTTTCTGGGAAATCCTATCATTAGATTTTTTTAAAAATACGATATTCTTGCTTAACTAACGTTTTTACATAGGGATTAAGCATTTAGAACGAAATCTAATGTCAGAAAATGGCACTTTACTCTTGACATTTTTCGGTTTTTTCAATTTTCTGGGAAATCCTATCATTAGATTTTTTTAAAAATACGATATTCTTGCTTAACTAACGTTTTTACATAGGGATTAAGCATTTAGAACGAAATCTAATGTAGGAAAATGGTACTTTACTCTTGATCGGTACGTTGGGACTTTGAAAATATTCGGGCGTTCCAATCGCTCGTCTGTTGCATCATAGCGCGTCTCGGCGCAATCGAGCGATTCGCTCGACCCATTATTTTCGATTTACGGCTAAAATAAATTTTTCTCATTTTATTCAATAACATATTCTTGCTTAGATAACTTTTTTACATAGGGATTAAGCATTTAGAACGATACATTGTTTAAAATAAGGGCACTTTACTCTTGACATTTTACGGTTTTTTCAATTTTCTGAAAAATCCTATCATTAGATTTTTTTAAAAATACGATATTCTTGCTTAACTAACGTTTCTACATAGGGATTAAGCATGTAGAACGAAATCTAATGTCAGAAAATGGCACTTTACTCTTGACATTTTTCGGTTTTTTCAATTTTCTGGGAAATCCTATCATTAGATTTTTTTAAAAATACGATATTCTTGCTTAACTAACGTTTTTACATAGGGATTAAGCATTTAGAACGAAATCTAATGTAGGAAAATGGTACTTTACTCTTGATCGGTACGTTGGGACTTTGAAAATATTCGGGCGTACGCGGCGCGCTCGGCGCTTCGAACAGCTCCGGTGTCCCCATTATTTTCGATTTACGGCTAAAATAAATTTTTCTAATTTTTTTCAATAACATATTCCTGCTAAAATAACTTTTTTACATAGGGATTAAGCATTTAGAACGATACATTGTTTAAAATAAGGGCACTTTACTCTTGACATTTTACGGTTTTTTCAATTTTCTGAAAAATCCTATCATTAGATTTGTTTAAAAATACGATATTCTTGCTTAACTAACGTTTCTACATAGGGATTAAGCATTTAGAACGAAATCTAATGTCAGAAAATGGCACTTTACTCTTGACATTTTTCGGTTTTTTCAATTTTCTGGAAAATCCTATCATTAGATTTTTTTAAAAATACGATATTCTTGCTTAACTAACGTTTTTACATAGGGATTAAGCATTTAGAACGAGATCTAATGTAGGAAAATGGTACTTTACTCTTGATCGGTACGTTGGGACTTTGAAAATATTCGGGCGTTCCAATCGCTCGTCTGTTGCATCATAGCGCGTCTCGGCGCAATCGAGCGATTCGCTCGACCCATTATTTTCGATTTACGGCTAAAATAAATTTTTCTCATTTTATTCAATAACATATTCTTGCTTAGATAACTTTTTTACATAGGGATTAAGCATTTAGAACGATATAATGTTTAAAATAAGGGCACTTTACTCTTGACATTTTACGGTTTTTTCAATTTTCTGAAAAATCCTATCATTAGATTTGTTTAAAAATACGATATTCTTGCTTAACTAACGTTTCTACATAGGGATTAAGCATTTAGAACGAAATCTAATGTCAGAAAATGGCACTTTACTCTTGACATTTTTCGGTTTTTTCAATTTTCTGGAAAATCCTATCATTAGATTTTTTTAAAAATACGATATTCTTGCTTAACTAACGTTTCTACATAGGGATTAAGCATTTAGAACGAAATCTAATGTAGGAAAATGGTACTTTACTCTTGATCGGTACGTTGGGACTTTGAAAATATTCGGGCGTTCCAATCGCTCGTCTGTTGCATCATGGCGCGTCTCGGCGCAATCGAGCGATTCGCTCGACCCATTATTTTCGATTTACGGCTAAAATAAATTTTTCTCATTTTATTCAATAACATATTCTTGCTTAGATAACTTTTTTACATAGGGATTAAGCATTTAGAACGATACATTGTTTAAAATAAGGGCACTTTACTCTTGACATTTTACGGTTTTTTCAATTTTCTGAAAAATCCTATCATTAGATTTGTTTAAAAATACGATATTCTTGCTTAACTAACGTTTCTACATAGGGATTAAGCATTTAGAACGAAATCTAATGTCAGAAAATGGCACTTTACTCTTGACATTTTTCGGTTTTTTCAATTTTCTGGGAAATCCTATCATTAGATTTTTTTAAAAATACGATATTCTTGCTTAACTAACGTTTTTACATAGGGATTAAGCATTTAGAACGAAATCTAATGTAGGAAAATGGTACTTTACTCTTGATCGGTACGTTGGGACTTTGAAAATATTCGGGCGTTCCAATCGCTCGTCTGTTGCATCATAGCGCGTCTCGGCGCAATCGAGCGATTCGCTCGACCCATTATTTTCGATTTACGGCTAAAATAAATTTTTCTCATTTTATTCAATAACATATTCTTGCTTAGATAACTTTTTTACATAGGGATTAAGCATTTAGAACGATATAATGTTTAAAATAAGGGCACTTTACTCGTGACATTTTACGGTTTTTTCAATTTTCTGAAAAATCCTATCATTAGATTTGTTTAAAAATACGATATTCTTGCTTAACTAACGTTTCTACATAGGGATTAAGCATTTAGAACGAAATCTAATGTCAGAAAATGGCACTTTACTCTTGACATTTTTCGGTTTTTTCAATTTTCTGGAAAATCCTATCATTAGATTTTTTTAAAAATACGATATTCTTGCTTAACTAACGTTTCTACATAGGGATTAAGCATTTAGAACGAAATCTAATGTAGGAAAATGGTACTTTACTCTTGATCGGTACGTTGGGACTTTGAAAATATTCGGGCGTTCCAATCGCTCGTCTGTTGCATCATAGCGCGTCTCGGCGCAATCGAGCGATTCGCTCGACCCATTATTTTCGATTTACGGCTAAAATAAATTTTTCTCATTTTATTCAATAACATATTCTTGCTTAGATAACGTTTTTACATAGGGATTAAGCATTTAGAACGATACATTGTTTAAAATAAGGGCACTTTACTCTTGACATTTTACGGTTTTTTCAATTTTCTGAAAAATCCTATCATTAGATTTGTTTAAAAATACGATATTCTTGCTTAACTAACGTTTCTACATAGGGATTAAGCATTTAGAACGAAATCTAATGTCAGAAAATGGCACTTTACTCTTGACATTTTTCGGTTTTTTCAATTTTCTGGGAAATCCTATCATTAGATTTTTTTAAAAATACGATATTCTTGCTTAACTAACGTTTTTACATAGGGATTAAGCATTTAGAACGAAATCTAATGTAGGAAAATGGTACTTTACTCTTGATCGGTACGTTGGGACTTTGAAAATATTCGGGCGTTCCAATCGCTCGTCTGTTGCATCATAGCGCGTCTCGGCGCAATCGAGCGATTCGCTCGACCCATTATTTTCGATTTACGGCTAAAATAAATTTTTCTCATTTTATTCAATAACATATTCTTGCTTAGATAACTTTTTTACATAGGGATTAAGCATTTAGAACGATATAATGTTTAAAATAAGGGCACTTTACTCTTGACATTTTACGGTTTTTTCAATTTTCTGAAAAATCCTATCATTAGATTTGTTTAAAAATACGATATTCTTGCTTAACTAACGTTTCTACATAGGGATTAAGCATTTAGAACGAAATCTAATGTCAGAAAATGGCACTTTACTCTTGACATTTTTCGGTTTTTTCAATTTTCTGGGAAATCCTATCATTAGATTTTTTTAAAAATACGATATTCTTGCTTAACTAACGTTTTTACATAGGGATTAAGCATTTAGAACGAAATCTAATGTCAGAAAATGGCACTTTACTCTTGACATTTTTCGGTTTTTTCAATTTTCTGGGAAATCCTATCATTAGATTTTTTTAAAAATACGATATTCTTGCTTAACTAACGTTTTTACATAGGGATTAAGCATTTAGAACGAAATCTAATGTAGGAAAATGGTACTTTACTCTTGATCGGTACGTTGGGACTTTGAAAATATTCGGGCGTTCCAATCGCTCGTCTGTTGCATCATAGCGCGTCTCGGCGCAATCGAGCGATTCGCTCGACCCATTATTTTCGATTTACGGCTAAAATAAATTTTTCTCATTTTATTCAATAACATATTCTTGCTTAGATAACTTTTTTACATAGGGATTAAGCATTTAGAACGATACATTGTTTAAAATAAGGGCACTTTACTCTTGACATTTTACGGTTTTTTCAATTTTCTGAAAAATCCTATCATTAGATTTTTTTAAAAATACGATATTCTTGCTTAACTAACGTTTCTACATAGGGATTAAGCATTTAGAACGAAATCTAATGTCAGAAAATGGCACTTTACTCTTGACATTTTTCGGTTTTTTCAATTTTCTGGGAAATCCTATCATTAGATTTTTTTAAAAATACGATATTCTTGCTTAACTAACGTTTTTACATAGGGATTAAGCATTTAGAACGAAATCTAATGTCAGAAAATGGCACTTTACTCTTGACATTTTTCGGTTTTTTCAATTTTCTGGGAAATCCTATCATTAGATTTTTTTAAAAATACGATATTCTTGCTTAACTAACGTTTTTACATAGGGATTAAGCATTTAGAACGAAATCTAATGTAGGAAAATGGTACTTTACTCTTGATCGGTACGTTGGGACTTTGAAAATATTCGGGCGTTCCAATCGCTCGTCTGTTGCATCATAGCGCGTCTCGGCGCAATCGAGCGATTCGCTCGACCCATTATTTTCGATTTACGGCTAAAATAAATTTTTCTCATTTTATTCAATAACATATTCTTGCTTAGATAACTTTTTTACATAGGGATTAAGCATTTAGAACGATACATTGTTTAAAATAAGGGCACTTTACTCTTGACATTTTACGGTTTTTTCAATTTTCTGAAAAATCCTATCATTAGATTTTTTTAAAAATACGATATTCTTGCTTAACTAACGTTTCTACATAGGGATTAAGCATGTAGAACGAAATCTAATGTCAGAAAATGGCACTTTACTCTTGACATTTTTCGGTTTTTTCAATTTTCTGGGAAATCCTATCATTAGATTTTTTTAAAAATACGATATTCTTGCTTAACTAACGTTTTTACATAGGGATTAAGCATTTAGAACGAAATCTAATGTAGGAAAATGGTACTTTACTCTTGATCGGTACGTTGGGACTTTGAAAATATTCGGGCGTACGCGGCGCGCTCGGCGCTTCGAACAGCTCCGGTGTCCCCATTATTTTCGATTTACGGCTAAAATAAATTTTTCTAATTTTTTTCAATAACATATTCCTGCTAAAATAACTTTTTTACATAGGGATTAAGCATTTAGAACGATACATTGTTTAAAATAAGGGCACTTTACTCTTGACATTTTACGGTTTTTTCAATTTTCTGAAAAATCCTATCATTAGATTTGTTTAAAAATACGATATTCTTGCTTAACTAACGTTTCTACATAGGGATTAAGCATTTAGAACGAAATCTAATGTCAGAAAATGGCACTTTACTCTTGACATTTTTCGGTTTTTTCAATTTTCTGGAAAATCCTATCATTAGATTTTTTTAAAAATACGATATTCTTGCTTAACTAACGTTTTTACATAGGGATTAAGCATTTAGAACGAGATCTAATGTAGGAAAATGGTACTTTACTCTTGATCGGTACGTTGGGACTTTGAAAATATTCGGGCGTTCCAATCGCTCGTCTGTTGCATCATAGCGCGTCTCGGCGCAATCGAGCGATTCGCTCGACCCATTATTTTCGATTTACGGCTAAAATAAATTTTTCTCATTTTATTCAATAACATATTCTTGCTTAGATAACTTTTTTACATAGGGATTAAGCATTTAGAACGATATAATGTTTAAAATAAGGGCACTTTACTCTTGACATTTTACGGTTTTTTCAATTTTCTGAAAAATCCTATCATTAGATTTGTTTAAAAATACGATATTCTTGCTTAACTAACGTTTCTACATAGGGATTAAGCATTTAGAACGAAATCTAATGTCAGAAAATGGCACTTTACTCTTGACATTTTTCGGTTTTTTCAATTTTCTGGAAAATCCTATCATTAGATTTTTTTAAAAATACGATATTCTTGCTTAACTAACGTTTCTACATAGGGATTAAGCATTTAGAACGAAATCTAATGTAGGAAAATGGTACTTTACTCTTGATCGGTACGTTGGGACTTTGAAAATATTCGGGCGTTCCAATCGCTCGTCTGTTGCATCATGGCGCGTCTCGGCGCAATCGAGCGATTCGCTCGACCCATTATTTTCGATTTACGGCTAAAATAAATTTTTCTCATTTTATTCAATAACATATTCTTGCTTAGATAACTTTTTTACATAGGGATTAAGCATTTAGAACGATACATTGTTTAAAATAAGGGCACTTTACTCTTGACATTTTACGGTTTTTTCAATTTTCTGAAAAATCCTATCATTAGATTTGTTTAAAAATACGATATTCTTGCTTAACTAACGTTTCTACATAGGGATTAAGCATTTAGAACGAAATCTAATGTCAGAAAATGGCACTTTACTCTTGACATTTTTCGGTTTTTTCAATTTTCTGGGAAATCCTATCATTAGATTTTTTTAAAAATACGATATTCTTGCTTAACTAACGTTTTTACATAGGGATTAAGCATTTAGAACGAAATCTAATGTAGGAAAATGGTACTTTACTCTTGATCGGTACGTTGGGACTTTGAAAATATTCGGGCGTTCCAATCGCTCGTCTGTTGCATCATAGCGCGTCTCGGCGCAATCGAGCGATTCGCTCGACCCATTATTTTCGATTTACGGCTAAAATAAATTTTTCTCATTTTATTCAATAACATATTCTTGCTTAGATAACTTTTTTACATAGGGATTAAGCATTTAGAACGATATAATGTTTAAAATAAGGGCACTTTACTCGTGACATTTTACGGTTTTTTCAATTTTCTGAAAAATCCTATCATTAGATTTGTTTAAAAATACGATATTCTTGCTTAACTAACGTTTCTACATAGGGATTAAGCATTTAGAACGAAATCTAATGTCAGAAAATGGCACTTTACTCTTGACATTTTTCGGTTTTTTCAATTTTCTGGAAAATCCTATCATTAGATTTTTTTAAAAATACGATATTCTTGCTTAACTAACGTTTCTACATAGGGATTAAGCATTTAGAACGAAATCTAATGTAGGAAAATGGTACTTTACTCTTGATCGGTACGTTGGGACTTTGAAAATATTCGGGCGTTCCAATCGCTCGTCTGTTGCATCATAGCGCGTCTCGGCGCAATCGAGCGATTCGCTCGACCCATTATTTTCGATTTACGGCTAAAATAAATTTTTCTCATTTTATTCAATAACATATTCTTGCTTAGATAACGTTTTTACATAGGGATTAAGCATTTAGAACGATACATTGTTTAAAATAAGGGCACTTTACTCTTGACATTTTACGGTTTTTTCAATTTTCTGAAAAATCCTATCATTAGATTTTTTTAAAAATACGATATTCTTGCTTAACTAACGTTTCTACATAGGGATTAAGCATTTAGAACGAAATCTAATGTCAGAAAATGGCACTTTACTCTTGACATTTTTCGGTTTTTTCAATTTTCTGGGAAATCCTATCATTAGATTTTTTTAAAAATACGATATTCTTGCTTAACTAACGTTTTTACATAGGGATTAAGCATTTAGAACGAAATCTAATGTAGGAAAATGGTACTTTACTCTTGATCGGTACGTTGGGACTTTGAAAATATTCGGCCGTACGCGGCGCGTCTCGGCGCTTCGAACAGCTCCGGTGTCCCCATTATTTTCGATTTACGGCTAAAATAAATTTTTCTCATTTTATTCAATAACATATTCTTGCTTAAATAACTTTTTTACATAGGGATTAAGCATTTAGAACGATACATTGTTTAAAATAAGGGCACTTTACTCTTGACATTTTACGGTTTTTTCAATTTTCTGAAAAATCCTATCATTAGATTTTTTTAAAAATACGATATTCTTGCTTAACTAACGTTTCTACATAGGGATTAAGCATTTAGAACGAAATCTAATGTCAGAAAATGGCACTTTACTCTTGACATTTTTCGGTTTTTTCAATTTTCTGGGAAATCCTATCATTAGATTTTTTTAAAAATACGATATTCTTGCTTAACTAACGTTTTTACATAGGGATTAAGCATTTAGAACGAAATCTAATGTAGGAAAATGGTACTTTACTCTTGATCGGTACGTTGGGACTTTGAAAATATTCGGGCGTACGCGGCGCGCTCGGCGCTTCGAACAGCTCCGGTGTCCCCATTATTTTCGATTTACGGCTAAAATAAATTTTTCTAATTTTTTTCAATAACATATTCCTGCTAAAATAACTTTTTTACATAGGGATTAAGCATTTAGAACGATACATTGTTTAAAATAAGGGCACTTTACTCTTGACATTTTACGGTTTTTTCAATTTTCTGAAAAATCCTATCATTAGATTTTTTTAAAAATACGATATTCTTGCTTAACTAACGTTTCTACATAGGGATTAAGCATTTAGAACGAAATCTAATGTCAGAAAATGGCACTTTACTCTTGACATTTTTCGGTTTTTTCAATTTTCTGGGAAATCCTATCATTAGATTTTTTTAAAAATACGATATTCTTGCTTAACTAACGTTTTTACATAGGGATTAAGCATTTAGAACGAAATCTAATGTAGGAAAATGGTACTTTACTCTTGATCGGTACGTTGGTACTTTGAAAATATTCGGCCGTACGCGGCGCGTCTCGGCGCTTCGAACAGCTCCGGTGTCCCCATTATTTTCGATTTACGGCTAAAATAAATTTTTCTAATTTTTTTCAATTACATATTCTTGCTTAGATAACTTTTTTACATAGGGATTAAGCATTTAGAACGACATATTGTTTAAAATAATGGTACTTTACTCTTGTGATTTTTCGGTTTTTTTTGATTATTTTGAAAAATAAATTTTTGTAATTTTTTTAAATACGATATTCGTGATCAGTGAACGATTTCACATATGGATTAAGCATTTAGAATCGTGCGGAAGCGTTATTAAAAAAGTTTACTCGATGCGATGGGACTTTGAAAAGTTTGTGAAAATTTTCATATTGGGAAAAAATGTGTAATTTTTTGTCTAGTTTACGGTAGTGTAATTTATTTTAATGTTTACTATAAATTTTTTTTTCGTTCGTTCACGCGCTATGTTACAACAGCACGGCCGGGCGGTCTGTTGCCGCGGCGGTTTACACTCGTAAGCGCGCGTGCTATTCGGCCGGCGGCGCCGGCGTCCTTGCCGGCCGTTCGGTATCTATAAGAGATACACGGTCCGTGCGAGGCGGACGGAGCAGAGCGGGTTTTGGGCCAATTCTACGATCTCGGTCGAGAAGCTGTCTCAGAGCTCCTTCGGGGCTTCGGTCCTGACTGTTTCGTGCCGTTTACGTTACGGACTTTTCTCCACACAGCGTGGCCACGGGTCGGTGTCTTTGACCGAATGGCCCATATGTGGCAAGCCCTACGGGGTTGGTTACCCGTATGCACTTTGTATGTATACTCGTACTCACTGAGCAATCGACTCTTCTGTCCGAGCGATGGAAAAATTTTTTAAACTGCATCTGTAAGATTTGGAAGCAAATCGTACCAATTGAAAACTGTGGCTAAAATGAATAGCCCAGTGGAGAGAGAAAACTATCAAAAAACTGATTTTTTAAATCAAGAGGTGTCAGAAATCGAAATGCCTAGCGCGAGCGGAAGAACACGCTTTCTCGCCAGTCCAGCATGTGTCCTGTCCGTTCTTCCTCGGCTTGCCGATTTTGCCCAGATCAGAGGTTTCGTGCTTCCGGCGGTCAGAAGATCAGCGTGAGCGTACGCGCTTCCACGACTATGGCATCACCCATGTACTTTTTCCTCTGAATATATTTGAGTACATAAAAAATATTAAAACATATAGAGAGAACTGTGTCTTGGATCTTAAAAATTTGTCAATAGCGATGATATATTATTACTTAACTTGAAGTATTTGTACGTTTTAGCTGGGACGTACATTTATCTTACAAGATGTTAATAGCGAGACTCTTGAAGATAAAATTATCTTGTGATTTTATGAAGGCAAAGATAGAAACGTACGAAGCTGGCGTACGTAGAAAAATGTGATTTTACGATAGAACAAAAATATAATACGTACGTTTTTGGGCGTACGGTAAAATATCTGTATGGTAGAAAAATGAAAGAAATTGAGCGTTAAAGAAGATATGTTACAAGCGCGGAATGTGGCAAAACTTGTACATATTTGAAAGAGAAAAGTGGTGTGTCGACCTGACATATATATATGAAACAGGCGACGATGGAAAAGGATTTAAATTTTGTCCATTTTATATATACATATTGTATAGTTCCCTGGTTGATCCTGCCAGTAGTCATATGCTTGTCTCAAAGATTAAGCCATGCATGTCTCAGTACATGCCGTATTAAGGTGAAACCGCGAATGGCTCATTAAATCAGTTATGGTTTCTTAGATCGTACTAAAATTTACTTGGATAACTGTGGTAATTCTAGAGCTAATACATGCAAAACAGAGTTCCGACCAGAGATGGTAGGAACGCTTTTATTAGATCAAAACCAATCGGTGGCGGGTGTTTACACTCGTCCATCGTTTGCTTTGGTGACTCTGAATAACTTTGTGCTGATCGCATGGTCTTATAGCACCGGCGACGCATCTTTCAAATGTCTGCCTTATCAACTGTCGATGGTAGGTTCTGCGCCTACCATGGTTGTAACGGGTAACGGGGAATCAGGGTTCGATTCCGGAGAGGGAGCCTGAGAAACGGCTACCACATCCAAGGAAGGCAGCAGGCGCGCAAATTACCCACTCCCGGCACGGGGAGGTAGTGACGAAAAATAACGATACGGGACTCATCCGAGGCCCCGTAATCGGAATGAGTACACTTTAAATCCTTTAACGAGGATCCATTGGAGGGCAAGTCTGGTGCCAGCAGCCGCGGTAATTCCAGCTCCAATAGCGTATATTAAAGTTGTTGCGGTTAAAAAGCTCGTAGTTGAATCTGTGTGTCACAGTGTCGGTTCATCGCTCGCGGTGTTTAACTGGCATTATGTGGTACGTCCTACCGGTGGGCTTTGCTCTTCACGGGGCGGTCCAACTAATATCCCATCGCGGTGCTCTTCACTGAGTGTCGAGGTGGGCCGGTACGTTTACTTTGAACAAATTAGAGTGCTCAAAGCAGGCTACCTTCGCCTGAATACTGTGTGCATGGAATAATGGAATAGGACCTCGGTTCTATTTTGTTGGTTTTCGGAACCCCGAGGTAATGATTAATAGGGACAGATGGGGGCATTCGTATTGCGACGTTAGAGGTGAAATTCTTGGATCGTCGCAAGACGGACAGAAGCGAAAGCATTTGCCAAAAATGTTTTCATTAATCAAGAACGAAAGTTAGAGGTTCGAAGGCGATCAGATACCGCCCTAGTTCTAACCATAAACGATGCCAGCTAGCGATCCGCCGAAGTTCCTACGATGACTCGGCGGGCAGCTTCCGGGAAACCAAAGCTTTTGGGTTCCGGGGGAAGTATGGTTGCAAAGCTGAAACTTAAAGGAATTGACGGAAGGGCACCACCAGGAGTGGAGCCTGCGGCTTAATTTGACTCAACACGGGAAACCTCACCAGGCCCGGACACCGGAAGGATTGACAGATTGATAGCTCTTTCTTGATTCGGTGGGTGGTGGTGCATGGCCGTTCTTAGTTGGTGGAGCGATTTGTCTGGTTAATTCCGATAACGAACGAGACTCTAGCCTGCTAAATAGACGTAATTATGGTATCTCGAAGGCTCTCGGCTTCTGCCGGTGGGGTTTTTACTACCAACGTACAAACAAATCTTCTTAGAGGGACAGGCGGCTTCTAGCCGCACGAGATTGAGCAATAACAGGTCTGTGATGCCCTTAGATGTTCTGGGCCGCACGCGCGCTACACTGAAGGAATCAGCGTGTGTTCCCTGGCCGAAAGGCCCGGGTAACCCGCTGAACCTCCTTCGTGCTAGGGATTGGGGCTTGCAATTATTCCCCATGAACGAGGAATTCCCAGTAAGCGCGAGTCATAAGCTCGCGTTGATTACGTCCCTGCCCTTTGTACACACCGCCCGTCGCTACTACCGATTGAATGATTTAGTGAGGTCTTCGGACTGGTGCGCGGCAATGTTTCGGCATTGCCGATGATGCCGGGAAGATGACCAAACTTGATTATTTAGAGGAAGTAAAAGTCGTAACAAGGTTTCCGTAGGTGAACCTGCGGAAGGATCATTACAATGTTCCAATATATCTCAAAGAGAGAGGAGAGGAGGAGAGAAAATGAATTCGATTAGTTTGTGGATAAGAATTCATATAAAAAAAAAAGATATTGTTGAGCCCGCCAGATCATTCGTGCGTGATTTACACGGCCAGACGTGTGTACTACACGTATTAGGCCTTTGATCTGCGTTGCGTAGGCCACAACAAATCTTTCAAAGAGAGAGAGATATATGTGTTGTTGGGGTTTGTGATTATGAAGGTGCCCCAACGCACAAAAATATATAAAAATGTACAAAGTTGGGATGTGGTGTGGTGGAGAAGAGTTGGGCCCGACCAGATCATTCGTGCGTGATTTACACGGCAGACGTGTGTACTACACGTATTAGGCCTTTGATCTGCGTTGCGTAGGCCATCTTCCTTCCAAGACACACACGTGTTGGGGTTTGTGTGATTTTATGATAGTGCCTCAACACGGAAAAATAAGCGTACGAGAAGAGTTGGGCCCGACCAGATCATTCGTGCGTGATTTATACACGGCCAGACGCGTATTATATTACACGTATTAGGCCTTTGATCTGCGTTGCGTAGGCCATCTTCTCGATAGAGAGAAAGCCAATGTATTCTTTTTTCTTTCTTTACACACACACACACAGTTGTAGTAGGACAGGGAGGGATGCGAGCGTGCTAATCACGCTTCCTCAAGTCTTCGCTGTGGTGTGTAAAAAAAAAAGAAAAAAAGGAATCGTTGGGAAAGTCCAAAGGACGAAAATATCGGGCAGTCTGAAGATAACTTAATGCTCGTTTACATTGGTATCAAGAGAGACCGGCTTGTGTAGCTCGTTTCAATGCTGTGTCGTTGTCATTGACACCCTACTCTGTTGCGCGCTAGTGGCAGCATGAGCGTGGGACGTATATATATATGAC
>NW_027477542.1:7500-10000 GCF_051020955.1 Megalopta genalis | reverse complement strand
AAATACGTATGAGACATACGCCGGATTACGCCAACATCAACGGAGGACTCACATCGAGAACTACAATACCGCCGATCTCGATCTCCACAATAAACGCCTCGCTTCTTCGAGGGCTCAATATACCGATGATGAGATCAGAGCAATAGCCCACGATGAAATAGATATTACTAAAAATGCAAAGTTATTAGGAAAAGAAATAATTAAAATTCTATCAGAAAAATCCGGCCGCTCTTTTGACGGTATTAAAAAATTAAGACAAAAAGAAAAATACAAATCATACCTCAGTGAAGCCCTCGACGAGGCGGGCCAGACCAATATCTTGAGTACCTGCCCGTTGGTGCCGCGGGTGCTGCTAACCAGATGTGACGATCCTCGCGCGCGCGGAGACATCGACACACGCGAAGCGACATCATCTCCGCACAGTACAACTATACCTGATGATATACGCAACATCCTGGCTGAACTTAAAGTACAAGTAGGCCATCACATGGCAGAAATTATTGAAAATGCCCTGTCTAACACACCTTCTGAAGACACTATGTTAATGATGGACCAATACATAGAAAACTTAACATCATATGTTGCTTCGCTCGCTGATGAAACCGATGAATACAATGAAAATAGTAACTCAGTAGATAAAACCCATAAAACTAGTAACAAGAAAAATAAATATAATAAAAGCAATAAACAAAATAAAAATAATAAATACAATAAAAACAATACAAGCAACAACAGAGTTATAAATACAATAGACGATAAAAATAATAAAAATAAATTAAATAACTATCAGAACGAAAACAAGAATAAAAATAACAGTAAAAAGAACAAGCATAGCAATAAATGCAATGAAAGTAATAAAAGAAAAGGCAACCGCGCTAAAAGGATAGCGACTGATTACGCCAGATTCCAAAAACTCTATAACAAAAACCCAACCCAATTGGCTGAGCATATAATTACCGGAAACCCACTCAACATTACAGAATCTCCGACGATAGAATCATTTGAAGAATATTATTCTAAACTATTTGAACACAAGGATGTCGAATGGAAACCTCAGAAGCGAAAAACAGATACCAATAGTAATATCAACCTTTCAAATCCGATATCACCGACCGAGATACACGAGCAACTTACCAGGATGAAACAATCCGCTCCAGGCACCGACGGAATTGATCGATCGACTCTTAGGCAAATGCCACGCAAGGAGCTGTGTGCACTATTGAATATTGTATGGGGAATGAAGACGTTACCCTCTGTGCTAAGATCGAACAGAACAACACTGTTACCTAAATCCGGCGACTTGATGGACCCAAAACAATGGCGGCCCATAACCATCTCAAGTCATATACTGCGCCTACTAAATAAAATCATCGTGTCGCGCCTTGAGAATGAAATACCTCTGTTTCACACGCAAAGAGGCTTCACGAGAACCGACGGGATAATGGCTAATAGTACCATCCTACAAACACTAATTAAATTAAGCCGCGAAAAATCGAAACCTTTCACTATACTATCTATAGATTTAGCTAAAGCATTTGACTCTGTTAACATCATTTCAATAATAGACGCACTAATCAGAAAAAACGTAGACGCTCATACAATAGAATACATCGAAAACAATTATAACGACATAACCACAATACTCGAATGCCACGGATCCCGATCCAATCCTATACCTATAAAACGCGGCGTGAAACAGGGTGATCCCATGTCCGGTTTCCTATTTAATTTAGTGCTAGACCAGCTCATGATACAACTTAATGAGTGTGAGGGTGTTGATGTGGGAGGCACCAGGATACGGGCATTAGCTTTTGCCGATGACATCGTGATGGTGGCTCCCACTCCCAGTGCGATGCGAAGTAATATCCGGATCGTCGAGAAATTCTTCCACAAACACGGGCTGCAAGTGAACCCATCTAAATGCGCCATCTTACAGCATCTACGCGTCCCTGGAACGAAAAGGCTCGTAGTTGATACGCGGCCCAAACTGCAGATTAATAAAAGCCCGATCCCAACATTGGGTGTCGCGTCACAATTTAAATACCTCGGCCATGTATATAGATACCGCGGTGCTATCTCTCCATCTCCATCAAAGCTTGAAGGCATGCTCAAAAATCTTAAAACTAGTCCTTTAAAACCATGGCAGAAACTGAACATACTGCACAGGTACCTCATTCCTCGTCTTCACCATAGTCTGCAAACAATGGACATAAACAAAAAAAAATTAAAGTACATAGATAATTGCATAATAAAATTTGTAAAAAATATACTACACTTACCAACTACCACACCAACTCCATATATACATGCTCCTTTAAGCAGCGGTGGACTAGGCATTCCATCGCTTACAATCCACATTGCCGCTATGTACTTACGCCGATTGGAGCGCTTGAGAGCCCGTGGCGACAGCGAGATACAGTGCGTTATGGAATCTTCGATAGTCCAACATATAATGCGAAAGCTCAACAATATCCTTGGGAGCATCGCGACACCATCTAAA